>NW_004524678.1:7796222-7797903 GCF_000260255.1 Octodon degus | reverse complement strand
GGTATGTCTCTGGAACAGAAAAGCTTAGTAAGAAAAATGGCCCCAGACCATTCCAACTTGTTTTTATAAAATCAACCAAACATCTGTAGTGTAATATTAAACAACAGAGCTATATTCAACATTTCTTTATCTTCCCAAGATACCTTATGTATGTTTGTATCGGGATCTAGATAAGGCCAAGCCGCTGCATAAAGATTCTGTAACCTTTAGGTTTCTTATCTACACTACTTCCCCTGCCAGGACCTGAAGTTTTCCTACATTATATATCTGGATGACATCTAATGCATTTCTTTAAGATATTTTTCCTGAAGTTGCTGGTTAGTTTTAGAGACTTTGTTTTATTTTGGTGTATTTTTTAAAGATTTTTTGGGGAAGCAAGAGTGGTAATAATTTATTCAGAGCATTGTGATGCATAGTAAGGTGGCACTAAGGTTTGGACCCATTCTTGGCTAGGTTAAGACTTAGAGGGTTTAAGTCACCTATCTTTGCATTTTGCATTCTTTCAAAATTTCACCCAGCAGTTTTAGCAGTCACAGACCCATCATTCTTCAGGAAGGAATAGTAAAATGGTGCTTCCTGAATTACAGAATTTCTTCAAGAGTGGATCAGCTGAAATTCATTGCTAAAGTCAAGATATTTTTCAGTATTTCCTTGCCTTATAAGGCAGTTGGTACAGAAAAGCTATGAGAATCTCAAGATTCTGTTTTCATTCTCAAGTTTCAGAGAAGTGACTGTGTCTATGCAAATTCTAAATGTGATTATTATGTCTTTATTTTTTCTTATTTTGAGCTTTTGTTGTTTTCTTTTACTGTGCTGGTGTTACTATATACTCATAAATTGATATTTTCAACATTAATATAGTCACTTGTGTTTCAAGTTATTACCATGGGCTTTGGCTAAATAGTTGATCTATGGAACCAGAAATTCTCACTTTAATATTCATGGATAGCTGTTTCCAGAAATTCAAATAGATAAATACAAGCTGCAAGGTAAAACATATATGACTAGTAAGAATGGAAAAGAAACAAAAATGCTAACTCTTCAAGTGTATATTTAAAATCACTTTCTGTGGAAGTAACCATATAGCAGAGGCCTTTGTTCCACTACTTTGTTCAGAGCTATTAATCAAGAGTGAATGAGAATCAATTTATTTAAATGTACAGACTTGGTAACTGTTACAGAAACAAACAGGAGATGAGGCTTCGGAAGAGACAAAGTAGAAGAGTGAAAGATGTACAGACAGAAAGGGCAATAAATTAGCAGCTAAAGGTGACCAGCCATGAAGAGTGAATGGTTTTTAAATCAACCTGCTGTTTTCAAGAAACGTTCAATAAAGCAGTGCTGGAAAAGAACACCCTGGACTGTGGCACAGTTTTCTCAAGATACAAGCCATATTTAGCTCTATAATTTTCCATCCAAAGTGATACAATTTTAAACGTTAATGATGTGTTGGTAGGTTGATAAGCTAGGCTTGTTCTGGATGGGCCATCCAGAAAGTAGCATTCTGCATATGTGTCTTCCCTGTCTCTACCATGGAATAGAAATAGTAAAAGAATATCATTTATCTGTCGTTTGTCTCAATTATGGAATAAAAACAATAAAAAATCATTTTTTGTTACTTTTAATGTTATAAAATGATTACATAAACTGCAAATAAGACCCAAAAAAAAAGAAATAACAG
>NW_004524678.1:7787083-7794697 GCF_000260255.1 Octodon degus | reverse complement strand
GGAGCACACTGAGCCAGCAACCAAGTTTGGGCACGGAGGAACATGTCTGTAATTCCACCACTGGGGAGGATGAAAACAAGAGGATCACTATGAGTCTGAGCTGCATAGTGAGTCCCTGTAACAAATACATCAATGGAAAAAAAAGCCTCAAATAAGGTACCCATTGATGGATGAATGAGGAAAATGTAATATATACACATAATGGAATATTATTCAACTATGAAAGAAATGGAGTCTTGTCATGAATGGAAACATGCTGAAATAAAAAACTACGGCAAGTGAAATAAGTCAGACATTGAAAAACAAATACTGCATGTCTTCATGTATGGACAAGTTGTTCTCTTTCTAGAGACTTTTTTAAAAATTAAAAACTTAAATTAACCATTAGTCTCCCTTCTCGAGAGTCACTTTCATAAATGATACTCATCTGTTCCAGCCTCAGTCTGCAAGTTTGTGAAATACAGAAGAGAAGATGCAACTGATGTTCATTCAGGGTTTTGACTTCCTAGTAAAATATAATAAGATACATCCATCTTGAAGAATTTAAGAATGTAGGAAATAAGGTTGCCCACAGAGTAGGCAGTTAAAGTTAATTAAGCACAGTTCAAAATAAAGATGTGCAAAGTCAGCTTAATGATGCCAAAATACTAACACATCTCTAGGGCCTCACTGTAATGTAAATGAGTGCATTAATATTAATATATGTAAAGAAAGAGTGTGTCAATCAAAGCAACAACTGGTCAGCTTTGGGAGCAGAAATATCAGCTTCTAATAGGATGAGCTGGCATTCTTACCCAGCTGGGAACTGTCCAAGAGAGAATGCAACTACTGGAAGCAAATCGTAAGATTTCCAACCCACAGCATACAAGATAGCTTTCCCATAAGGATCTAAAGGGTTTCTGGGTAAATCTTGAGGGTATTTGACTGACCTTGTCAGATAAAAATGTTATATTTCTAGTTATATAGGTCTTGCCTTATCTTGGTCTTAACCATCCAGCAGAAAAGTATAAAAGCGAAGTATAAAAAGTAAAGTTATATTAATATGCTGATCTGTAAAGGGCTCAAGTCAACAACTTCTGACATTGCCAGTCCCATGGAAGCCCACTACTATTAAGGACTACTGGACTATATTGGATTATTTTGCTGAATTCACATACCTACAATATTTAAATGGCAGTGGAATACCTATCTCTGACAAAAGTAAACAAAAAATTGAATGGAAATGAAGGACCATTTGGTATCTGTATATACAAAATAATTAGGATAGATATACAGCTACTTTCTCTTAATTCAATGAGAAGAAAGATTTGTACTAATAGTGTTTGGACAGGATATCATGACTGCTTCTTGTAATAAAAATAACCAATATGAAGACAACAATATGCCATATATTAATTATTGCAACTAACCGTCCTACTAACTTGTTTTGAAACTGACTTATTGCTATTTGTGTCTCTGTAAAATTAATTAAAAAAAAAGAAAGTCCATGCTCATCAACCTGATCTTTCTTTGGCTTGTTGGTTGGCTTGCTAGTGGGCGAGTGATCTTATCAGACCATAGCAGTCAATGTCAAAAGCTTTATCATTACAAGTTTAAAAGTTAGCATTTTACTATGTTTTCTTTTCTTATAGCTTGCCTCAAAATATTTAAAATGGTACAATCTATATCTACAGTTGCATATTTCACTATATACAGCCATCACAATTTTTGCATTTTTGAACCCTATTAGCTTTTATGATATAGAAAAATACAATTCCAACTTAATCTTATTAACTATAGTAAACAACCCATACGCAGAGCCTGAATAAATGGAAATCTGAACTCAGAGTATCCTTATTTACCAAGGTGAATGTTTATTCATTGCTAACTGCCTAAAAGCCCGGCCAGCATGCATTCACCAGATTGGTCCTCTCTGGCAGTGAAGGCTGGTTGTGTCCAAGTTTGTAAATGAATTCTTTAAAAGCTTGCCTTGCTGTACTCTGCATCCTAGGGAGAAGCTAAACCCTTGTGGAGTATTTCCCAGGGACTCAATTGTTCCAATCCATGGGTAGGACTGGCATGACTAAATGACAAAGCAGAGCTATGTATTTCTCCGTCATCTCAACTGTCACCAGCATATCTTACTTCCTACTCTAAATGCTATCATTTTAAAAAATCAGAATTTTAAGTACTAAGAACAGTTTCTGTTTTCCTTACCCAGTGCTGACTGATTAGCATGATCCACTCATGAATGCAACCATTTGTTCAAGAAATATTAAGCATGCATTTTAGACCTCCACCTGCACATGGGTTCATAGCAAAGTTATATGAAATGATAAAAATGGTGGCTTGGACTTTTTTTTTTCCTTTTTTAAAAAATAGGTTAGATGAGACAGTGAGGCAGTCACTGTAAGATGTAACTAATCTGCTTGGAAAGAGCAAGGGCCTGAGTTCAATCCTTGGTTCAAAAAAAAAAAAAAAAAAAAAAAAAAGATGTAACTAATCAATTCCTGGCTTACTGTGATTGTCAAAGAATCCCAAAGGGAATAAAAATCTCCAGCAAACATTGTGAAGCAATAGACTTAGTTGACGTGTATCTCTAAAACAGATTAAATGTAGTTTTCTGTTCAACCCAAAAACATAGCAAATCACAGTACATCTGGATTAAAATGTTTAGAAATATCCAGAGTAATAAGCATGTTGTTACAAGATGCTATCTCACTAGTGGAAGATTTGCCACTTTGGGTAACAAAGCATTCACGAAGTCGAGGCAAGAGACGCAAAGTGAATGAGCAAAAGCTTACACTTCCGAGCCTGAGCACCGGCTGATCACACTGCGCCCGCACTTCCTGTGCCTGTGAAGGAACCAATTCCACCTTTGGGCTTTGCTTTTGTGTCACATGTACAGCAAAGGCTACATCTCCTCAAAGCAAAAATGTCACTGCTACTCGCCTAGAAGAAGTCGAGCGTGTCTCAGCATATACTTTTTCTAACAGTGTTCTTTCTACGGCATTGATTTCTTTTTTCCTTTTGTGATGAAAACCAGCCTCCCACCCTCTCTGTATTGTTGGAACACAGGATGCTGTCTTTGTAGTTTGGTGCAAACAAATAACTTCCAGGATTTTTTTTTTTGGATACTTTTGAGATTTCAATGTTTCAGTGTTACATCTGTACTCTAAAAAGTGGAATGGAAATGTGTACTGTTGTCAAGGATAACACAAAGCATTTAAAATGAGAATTTTCTCTAACTGAAGAGCTTTAATAGCTTCATATTATTGAAGCGTGATTTCTAAGTGTCCTTTGAGTTCTTGCTGGATTGCCAACTAGAGACACATACTGAACCTTCTAGGCCACCAAGAAGCACTAATGCATCCCCACAGGCATGGAGGTGAGCTGCTTCCAGCGGTGCATCACAAATACAAGTGGGTCCAAGAGCTTCAGGAAATGCTCAGTGCTTGGAGGTAAGTGGCACAGGCAGAGGCAAATACAGTCTAGCGTTTTGAAAAAAGCCACACTAATTAGGTTGCTGAACAATCAGCCTAAAGTGATAATGCCTGCCACATTCACTCGTTTGCTAAATAGAGACCCTCTGTCTGAGAAGATTTTATTTTTCAGCTTGTATTGAGCTTTTCCTCCAGAACAGGGAGTTGTTGGAGATGCAAAGAGGAAGGAATCAACAAGAATAGCAGAACCACAACCACAGGTGAGGCCAGCCTCTGGCCTGTCACCTCTTTGCACACTGCTGTGACAGAGAAGGGTGTGCAGAGCCTACTCCTGTTTCAGCAGGAGTTTACAGTCCTCTGAGAGAGGCCAAAACATTCTTTTAAAAGGGTTGACCAGGAAAGGGTTTACTCAATGATCCAAAAAGAAGAAGTGGCAACAAGTGGAAAGGACAAAAAAATGATGTTGCCTTTATTATTATTTCAAGGTATCATTGACAAAATTACTTGTAGTTACGTATAAAAGGTATGTGTTGTGAAACGGTTAAATTAGGCCAATTAACATATTCATTGCATCTTTATTTTTGGCCATGCACTTGCCATTCTGCAAGTCTGCAGTAATAACTTGGTTCTTGTTGGACATACCAGTAAATTATTATTTATTATAGCTAACATCCTGTAAAATACATCTTGCAATGATAGCCCCTGAACACATTTAATAACAGCATGTTATCTACTGAAAAGAAAAAAAATAATACATGTTGTGGGTTGAATTATGTACCCCTCATGATTTTTTTGTTTTTCATTTTGTGTATTTGGTGCAGGGTCTCATTGTACAGCTTAGACTCATAGTGATCCTCCTTTTCTCAGCCTCCTGAGCTCTGGGATTATAGGCATGTGCCACCACGTCCAGATTGAGTTACCAGCTCAGTGTGCCCTGGAGGCGGGGCTGGGCTGGCATGCAGGACCAGGGATCGAACCCTGGTCCCTGCACTTGTCAAAGCAGGCCCTTAGCCCACTGATCTATCTCGCTGGTCTCCTTCAAGATATTTTGAAGCCCTAACTCCAAGAAGCTGTCAGAATCATAATGGAGTCACTTTGGCCAAGCCCTAACCAAAAATAACTGAAGCAGACAATTTTAACTAGAAGGTTATGGAGGAAGGGATCACATACGAATATGTTTAACAACAACACTACTCTCAAGACTGTGAGAATAGCAATCTTGGAAGAAAGTCCATTTCAATTGTACAAAAACCAGTTGCAAAATAATAGCTTTGCAAATACATCTGCCCACACCTATCTGTTTAATATTGGACTGATACCACCTTTATTGCTGATCTTCACAGGAAGAGTCACTTCAGAACATCTTCATTTCACCTTCCCTTGCTTCATCTTCCTGGAATGCCTAGTGTATTGTGGCACCTGCATTGTCAATGTGCTGCTCTGGTATTCCGAAACATTACTTTTTAGAGTAATGGCGGAGAACCTTTTAGAGCTTTGTGTGATAACTAGCAGCCCCCTGTGGCACACACGCCATAGATTCACCACCACTGGACTAGAGAATCACTCTGTTTCTAAGGGGGACACTTGAAAATAGGTACGTAGTTCAGATAGAAGTGGGATGATGCCATAAGTCAATACAAATGATGTCTGAGAAACAGAAAACGCCGTGTGAAGACACACAGACATGCACACGTGCGCACACACAGACACACGATGACAAGAGGCATAGCTTGGGGTGACACAGTAGATAGCCACAGATCACCGAGGACTTATGGCCACCAGGAAAGGCAAAGAAGGATTCTTTCGAGTGTCTCAGGAGAGACGAGGGCCCTGCTGACACCACTGCGACTTTGGAATCCTAGCACTGATCTTACGAGGGGACATGTTGCTGTTGTTGGTCAATGGCCCTTCCTAGGAAACTAAAACTATATATGATTTTATTTAAAAAAAAGTATTATTAATGTATCTAACACAGGGCCTGCAGAGTCTCACTACACAGATCAGACTCATAGTGATCCTTCTTTTTTTCAGCCTCCCAAGTGTTGGGATTACAGGCACGCGCCACCACGCCCAGTATCAATCTCAGGCTCAGTGCCCCCGGGGGTGTGGAAGGCTCGGCACGTCCGGGATTGTACCCGTTCCCTGTGCCTGCCTAAGCAGGTGCTTCAGTCTGCTGAGCTATCTGGCCAGCCCTAAAGCAATATATGATTTTGTAAGTTGGGCACTTGTACACTTTTTGAAATTAGAGAAAAGTTAGATTTTCGTTGGATGTTAAGTGATGCAGAAGTTCACGTATCTCAGGAAAGGGGTCTGCATTTATTCTATGGAGTAGCACACAATAGCATTTGTACTGTTTCAAAAAAGCTATTTCCAAAGCAGCCTATACATTTGATTGACTAATCTCAAAGGCAGTGCCTGCAAAGCTCTCCAAAAGGTGGAGGTACTCTGAATGCACGAAGGTGTCACTACAAAACCACCTCACCAGGGGACTGCACAACAAGCCTGAACGTTCAAATTGGATCTTCAAATACAGAATTTTTGTGACACACAACAGGGAAGGCTCTAATTAGCCAGTGGTTTTGTCCTTCTCAAGACTATCCAACACCACTTAATGACTTCTGCCAGTGGCAGATAACTAAAACAGAAGGGGCTGAATGGTGCAGGGTAATGTTTTCTCATGTACCACAAGGAGCAGAGAAAGGGAGAAATCAATGTTTGCTGATGGAAAAAGATAAAACTGTCAGGAAAATAAATGTTTATTTTTAGTTTTTTGTTAAGATCTTGGCAGTCACAAGACAAAATAATAAAGATTAAGAATTCCTGAAAAGAACCGATGGAATCACTCTTAATAACTGCTTTCTCATTTTTCAGCCCTGGAAATACATTTTATCATAAGTTAACTTTCTCAGGTCATTGAAAGATTTTTATGCCTTATTGATCCTTCCTGAAGCCTCTCTGAGCATTTCAGGAAAGGCTATGATGAACCTAAATTAGAGTACATGTGTCGCACTTACCATGAGCACTGGTCCTGATGATTAATTATCACTAATGGCATATTATTTTTCACAGAAGTATATACAAGGTATTCTCTATAATTTTAAGTGAAATTATTAAACTTTAGTTGCACACATCCTTACTGTAAAGTAAGTGAAGGAATGGTCCATTAGATTATACATTTGAAAATGTAAGTAAATACAGTTGTGTAAACTGACGTCTTTTTTTTTTTTTTTTTTGTGGCCAGATCAGCCCACCCTTGGGGCAGGGCTGGCATAGTGTGTGGTTGTGGGGATCGAACCACGGTTCCTGTGCTTGCCTAAGCTTGCCTAAGCAGGCAGTCGAATACACCCAGTTCTCTCGCCAGCCCTAAATTGACATCTTTAGTGTGAATAACTACAGTGAAAGAGATAAAGTGGTTATAACTATCAATGAGCAATTATAAGAAGCTGAAAATGTCCAAATGAGTCATATTTTCTGGTTTTCCATGCTTATACACACACGAGCCGGCCTACTTAACCTTCTTAGGTAATATAGCATCATAAACATAAATCAACTAATACGATTATCATTCCAGCATGAAAACTTGGCTCCATGCTATTGTAATGATTGAGACATTGCATCAACTTGAGAAGTTTAGCTTAACTGAGCGACTCAGCAGGGGGCTGGGGTCTTTACTTTGTAAACATCCTCATCTTGTGAAGGAGGAGCTTGGGGAGATGGTGTGAGTACTACATCTGCCCTGGGGGTTGGCGGCCTGCTTACCAAATAAGGGATGAAGAAGGACTTACTCACCACCCCCTTGTGCTCCTGCTGCTTTTGCAGTGTTCCATCACCTTAAACTGCTGCCCCTCACTGTGTCAGGTATTTTGTCCCAGCAAGGACAGAAAAGTAACAATAGAAAAGTAACTAAGACTTCTACATTGAGTATATTTAGATTTAGTGGACAGCTCACTAACTACTATGCAAAACTTGAAAATATGATGGAATACTATATTGGAAGATATGGAGTAGTTAGCTATTTCCCATACTAAGTAATTGATTTTTGAATAAGAGTATTTTTATTAGAGTATAAACACCGGGAGTGGGGAGATAGCACAGCAGATTAAGTGCCTGCCTGGCAAGCACAAGGTCCTGAGTTCAAACCTGGTACACAGAATGAAAGAGAGAGAGGGAAAGAGAGAGAGAGAGAGAGAGA
>NW_004524678.1:7779580-7786983 GCF_000260255.1 Octodon degus | reverse complement strand
CTCTGACAAAACTAAACAAAAAGGTGGATACAAATGAATGAATATTTTGTATCTGTATATTCAAAATAGGATAGATATACAGCTACTTTCTCTTAATTCAATGAATAGAAAGTTTTGTTCTAATAGTGTTTGTGGACAGGATATCATGTCTGCATCTTGTACAATGAATTATTGAAACTATACTACTAATCAGTTTTGAAACTGTCTCATTGCTATTTGTTTCTCAATAAAATTATTTAAAAAATAAAAAATAGAAAAGAGGTAAAAAAAAATTATTAACAAATGACATGTTTAGCTCATATGAAGATGCGATCAACAGTATCTTGATTATACGTTATTAGACAGTATTGATTTTCTCATTTTTTCTCTTTTGAAACAATGCTAAAATATTTTATGTCAACTGCTTTAGCAAAATAATTCCTATCATTAACTATATTTTATATAGTGATAATTTACATATTTCAAGGGGAGATAACTAATTTTAAAATCCCATTTACTTTGTGAACCTAATTTTGATGTTGTGTTTAGACATCTCTTGTGGCCTCTACATGAACCAGTTTTGAACCATGGCGAATGATGTGCCTGGCAATAATGTCCAAACCAAAGAAATCCTGTCTGTATTTATAATATAAATCTTCCTCACACAAGCATCCCTTATGCATGAACTTGCCAATCCTCACAGCTTATATTTAATTCATGTGAGAGACATGTGTTTAAGCAATGAGGAGAATAAATATGGAAAGTATGGACAATATTTCTGTGCCCTGAATGTCTGTGTCCTTCTGCCATTCATATATTGGGTGACTAATCCCCTGGGTAATGGTATTACAGCCAGGACGCTTACAGGGCAATGATGTCATAAGGTGAAGTCCTCATTAATAGGGTTCAAACTTTTATAAAGGAGATTCTAAAGAGCTTGGTGGTGCCTTCCTGCACCTGAGCTTAAAGTGGCAAGAAAGCTGACTAGGGGGAGCAGGCCATAGATGTGGTCTACAGACACTGCCCCTTGCCTTGTGTACCTCCAGAATGTCCAAAATGAATTGCTGTTTCTGATACCATGTTTTTGTTATAATAGACTAAACAGATTAAGGTTCACACCCTTGCCAATTATGTTACAGGAAAATCAAGAAACAATACCAAAATGTAATACAGCATGTTCCCCGGCTAAGTGCTTGTGGCTTACCTTGACAATTTTTTTGGAAAAAGTAAGGTAGGTACAATAATTTGGAATCACAATTAAGCAACATAAGATCATCAGGAAGAAAAAGAAGATTAACATGAAAAGAAAAGAAAAACTCTGGCACATACATACATACATACATACACTCCTTACTGTGTGTGAGTCCAGAAGGCACTTACTCTCCTATTCCGGCACTGCTTAGAGAGGGAAGTAATAGGCAAGCACTTGTTATTAGTTTAACTTAATAGACTAAATTCCTCTGGAATGAGGAAAGAAGAAAAAGCTAATACAAAAACATGCTGTTGTGCTGGTATTGCTGCATATGACCGCAGCAAGAATCTACTGAAACCCTCTGAAGAGCTGCATAGACTGCTCTAGCATTATCTAACCAGGGAACAAATGGACACCACAGTTAAAGAATGGAGCAGAACAGGATAATGTTCTGTAGACTACCAAGACAATAACATGGCCTATGCATCACAGTGGTGCAGAAACGGAGCCCTGATCTACAACAGGCTGAACATGTCTCCTCGACATGAAGCGAGTGTTTCATTTCCTTTATTGGTGATAAATGAAAGGCAAGAGACAGTGCCAGAGTATGATGGATGATGTGAGTAAAGGTAAAGCACCTGGTCCAGTAGCTGGAAAGGTTGGACTTCTCTGTCAATTATCATGTGGTACAGTCCACCAATTTTTGGGGTCTCTCATAAGTGAAACGAATGAGTTCACAGTGGAGACTAGCACTCCCTCACTTTCAACTGTCTAATGATCACATACAATCTGTTTTTTCCCCTTAAATGAAGAGTTATTGAAAATGTAATATACTGTCTGAGTAGGGATATTGTTATAGAATACTACTGGCTCTTTCCTACCAAAATTATTTGCAGTCATTGCCAAAGTCACTTAACCAATGGAGGGATCCTGCTGGCTAATAAGCATGCCTTTAAGTGTGGCACAAGGGTCTGTACATCCCTTTACCTAGGCCAAGTCTTCATTTAGATTCTGCTTCCCCAAAGCCCCATTTGAACTGCATTAACACAATTCCATTGACTTCACTGCAAGCTCTCATTCAATACCCACAGAGACCTTCAACAGGTCTCTTCATTTTTCTTTCTCCAGAGTGAATTACTATGACAAATGGCCACATGTCCTTTTGGGGGCAGAACTCAGATAGTCTTTTTGTGTGTGTGAAACCTTTCGAGATATTTCCAGGCCTATCTGCAAACAAATCTTGCTTCTCCTTGAACCAAACAGTGTTGGCTCTTTGAATTAGTTCAGATTTGGAGACTGAATGAATGAACATGATTTTCCACTGTGATGGGAAACATTGATCTCTTCCATGTGTCATTCTGGTGCATTTGTGTGGACCCATTACCACTCTACCTGGCTTCCCCTGGGTTTAGAAAGGATCTACCAGCACCAAGTCCCATACTTAAGGAACCCTGGCCACTGCTCAGAACTTCATGCACATTTATGTCTCCCTGGGAAGGCTGATGAAGTGCTACTGCCTGGCTCCTGCCGTCTGAGAATCCTTCCATGCTGTTGATTTTAGAGATCCCGCTTTCAATGCAGCATTTCCCACTGCCAGCCTTCTCCATACAGGAAAATCAGGCCCAAGCTTCTCAAAGATGCCGGTACCCATCTGACCAGTGCCTTCGTTACACTTAGTAACTTTTTATGCACCCTCTGAAAACAACTCAAAGACAAATCTTGCTGACATGCCCATCTCTTTGAGCCTCCTGATTTCTTTTATCTTCTGTATGTCTACCTCACTTATTATAAGTCAAGATAATATCTAATGTCAAGGAACCATCATAATAACTTATTAAAACCTGGATCCAGACACTCTTATTAATAGTTAAACTCAATTCATAGAAAGATTTTTTTTGAAGGAATCGGGGGTTGAACTCAGGCCCTTGCGCTTGCCAGGGAAGAGCTTATTCTACAGAGCCATCTCCCTGGGCTAGAAAGATATCTTTACCTCACATTTTCCTTGGCTCAAGACCATGAAAACAGAGGCTCATGTTATATGTAACTTCAAAATCCGTTTGTAAAATCTTGGCATATGGTCAAGACTAGTTTCAGTGGGACAGCTGGCCAGAGAGCTCAGGGGATTAAAGCACTTCCAAGCGGGCACAGGGGCCAAGGGTTCCATCCCCTGGCCCACTGTGCCAGCCCTGACCTAGGGTGCACTGAGACAGCAATTGAGACTGGGCATGGTGGTGTGCGCCTGTAATCCCAGCCCTTGGGAGGCTGTAAACAGGCGGATCACTAGGAGCCCGATCTAGTAGTGAGAACCTGAGCACCCTGTAGACCCTTCCCTAAAATACAAAAAAAAAAAAAAAAAAAAAAAAAAAAAAAAAAAAAATTACGGGTAGTAGTTTCTGTGGGACAGAGGAAATAGTCTACATACTCTACTGAATTAGTTGCAGCTGTATATAGCAATAATGGCTAAGAATTATTACATTTATAGAAGAAGGCATTACTTTGTATCTAAAACTTAGTTGCAAATGTTATTTGCTGAGGAGTTACACTGTGCTTGCTACTCTGTCAAATTGTCTATATGTAGTATGCTACTAAGTACATGGAGTAATATTTTTTGAGAAAGATTCTGGAATATACGATAAAGGTTTATTCTAACTAAAATATTGTCCATAGAATTAAATAAAACATGAAATCTAAGAAAACAGAAAATAGGTCTAGATTTCCCAAGGGTAAAAAATGACTGTATTTTTGATAAAGCTACTTAAATTTTAAAATATTTGATATACTAGGAATGAAAGTATTAGCAGATTTTGAGGAGATTAAAGCTTTGATCCTAAGAAGCTTTCCACGCACTATATGAAAATCAGTGGAAAAAATTATTTGAATGTATGATATTGCCTATTAAGAAACAATAAGTATTACTTCCTGAACAAGCTGTGCAGAATTCATTTACTTGCGTAAGTAAGAACATAATAGGTATCTGTGTCACCTGTGCCTAGAACAAGGTCCTTGTACATGTACATGCATCGTGAAAGAAGACCATAGTGTGGAAGTATTTTTTAAATTTTTAACAATATTTATTTATTTACTTATTTGGTGTAGGGTCTAGCCACACAGTTCAGATTCACAGTGATCCTCCTGTCTCAGCCTCCACAGCACTGGGACAACAGGCATGCAGCACTACGCCCAGGCTCGGGGTAGCACGGCAAGCCAGGATTCTAAATGCAGTACTGGGGCTCTAACTTGGGTCTTGCACTTGCCAGGCAGGTGCTTAGCCTGCCAAATTATCTCCCAGACCCTGATAAAAAATATTTAAACATAAATTTTCAGACCATTGTCCCAAACTTTCTACATCTTACACAAAGACTTATTAAAAAAAAAACCTTAAAATTGTTTTAAACAGATATTTTACATGATGAGAGAGATAGATCTAGTTTAGAAAGTTATATTATACCAGATAAAACTAAGTTCAGAATCTATAATACAACAGATAATATTAAGTTGTATCAAATTCTGTAATACACATCAATCAACATTTACTAGCTGTAGTTTTTGACTTTCTGCTTAAATAGCAGAATCTAGTTCTGTTCGTATTGACTGGACATAAATCCAAATATATTATATGTGTATTTTTCATGCAAATGCATTAATTTTTTTTTTTCGGAACCAGGGATTGAACTCAGGCCCTTGCACTTGCCAGGGAAGTGCTCATTACACTGAGCCATCTCCCCGGCCCCATATTAATAAGTATTTCTTATTAATACTTTTATAAGAAATTATTTAATAGACTAAAGTTTTTAAAAAGCACTATAAAATATTAAGCTGGGGAGATAGCTCAGTATAACAAACATTTGTTTGGCAAGTGCAAGGTCCTGAACTCAATTCCCAGTACCGCAAAAATCCCAAAACAAAACAAATTTTCCCCGAGTATCCCACAGATTCTACTGACAGTTTCAAACTAAAGAAAATAAATACTAAGGCTTGCAAATATTTTCATCATGGTAAGAATATAAGTTTTCGGGCCAGGAAGACAGCTCAGCAGTCTGAGCTCCTGCCTGGCAAGCGCAAGGACCCAGGTTCAATCCCTAGTATCACATACTGTGCTTTGCAGTGCCAAGCCAGCCATCGAAAGTGGGCATCGTGGTGCACCCCTATAATTCGAGTGCTGGCGAGGCTGAGAAAGGAGGATCACTAAGAGTCTGAGCTGAGCAGTGAGATCCTGTACCAAATAAATAAAGATTAAATAAATAATTTTTGTTAAAAAGAATTTTTTTTGGATTTATGTAGATTTCCAGACATAAAACATAAGTATCTCTACAATAGCTTTGGTGGTCAGGATTGCATTTATATATACATTAAGTGATTGAATATGATTCTGCTATAAAATGGAAATGTGGCCTTACCTTATTGTTTTATGCAAGGGCTAAGGTTTACTAGACACTAGATACTCTGAACATTTCTTGCATTGATATTTTAGAGATAAATTTTGGAAACAGTACATTTATAGATAGTGACATTTAAACATATTTTAGTGATAAAAAATGTTATTCAAATGAAATATTACCCAGAAAGTCATCACGTAAAGCACATGATAATAGAACTGCTTCGGAAAAAAAGCACATTTTGTGTGTGTGTGTGTGTGTGTGTGTGTGTGTGTGTGTGTATGCTGTTTTCAAAAAGAAGGAAAGATTGGCATCCTGCAGTCTGACCAATATGCATATCCACATTTGCTATTAAAACAAATTCAAAGTCCCTCCCACTACAGTTATAATGACTGCATCATCCTGTATACGAGTCCTGAACTAAAGCATCCGAAGAATTTCTCTTCACAAGTCTGTCCTATTTTCCATTCCATGGCCTTGTTGCAAGAATAATACAATATAATTAAGATCTCAACATTTATTTTACCAGAGAAGATGAAAAGTCTGTTTCATAATTCATAAGAAAGAGAAAAATGTCTGAGGTCCACAGAGGACATACTGAACAACAACAGCTAGAAAGGATGGAGTTGTCCTCTTAGATGTCAAAATGTATTCAAAATTTGATATAGAGAAAGATAATATGAAGAATAAGGCAATTTTGTTAATGATAAAAATAGTATTTGAAGGCCGATTATGCTGCTTAGACGAAGAGAGAAAGAGAAAAAGGAAACGAGGAAGGACAATGGGCTAATGATTCATGCTGTGAATTAAAGGACTGCCAGGTGATGAAGCTGTCAGATATATAAATATATATTAAAAGAAAGGCATACCATTTAAGATACCTTCAATAGATACGAAGACCTTCACGTAGGTATAAAGTTCTGAAGCCAAAAATGAAGATTAAAACGAGTAATCCTTTAGAAAATAAACTCTGAATAAAAATTCATATAAATAATGTTAAGCACAGCATTTTGGTAGGTACAATTTGCAAAATATTTTTGTGCAATTAAATTTACTTATGTAGTATATGAAAGTTCCCATAAGCCTATGTCAGAAGGAAAGTGTCACTCGAGGCAGAAAATACAATAAAACAACCAATGCATAAAAATGTGTAAGTATTGAAGAACTTGTACAAAAATGTTCAAATTGATGAATAATTGAATGACAACTTGAATTGCAGTACAATATAACTTGTTTGCTTAAAATAAGACCTTGTACTTGTATATGTGCCATTATATAATATCATATATTTAACTAAAGTTTTTCTGAAGATGAAATGGTAATTATAATTCCTATTGCATAAATAAGAAGCTGAGTCCAAGAGAACCCGGGGCTAAAGGAACTGCCCCGAAGTCTCATGTCAATCATGACAGAACCAGGCAGTCTGGTTCCCATGTCATAATTGTGACCGTTTCATTGTACTAATGCTTTCTTCACTTATTTTCTTTCTCTTGAATACATCAATAGCCTCTGGCCACGACTCCTGTACAAACAATGTATTTTGAAGTAAAAATTTGAAGAGCCTCGTGAACAATGCTGTCCCCTGAATGCTTCCAGAAATAAAGAACCTGTCGTCTCACTGCTACAGAAAAAGACAGCAGATGAAGAAACAGCGTGGTGCGGCCGCAGTGGCCACGCACACTTAGACTCGCAGCGAGGTGGACCTCAAGTTGGAGGCCAGCGCGAGCAACTCGGTAACAGTGTCTCAAAAGAAAATAAAAATCAAAGGGCCCTGGTTCAGTGCTTTCTAAGTTCAAGCTCCTCTACCACATACAATCACATACACACAGAGAAGAGGGGAGGGGAGGGAGGGGAGG
>NW_004524678.1:7775047-7779360 GCF_000260255.1 Octodon degus | reverse complement strand
AAGAGAAGAGAAGAGAAGAGAAGAGAAGAGAAGAGAAGAGAAGAGAAGAGAAGAGAAGAGAGAACAGAAGAGAAGAGAGAACAGAAGAGAGGAGAGGAGAGGAGAGGAGAGGAGAGGAGAGGAGAGGAGAGGAGAGGAGAGGAGAGCAGAGGAGAGGTGCATGAAGGAGGAAATCCTCTCCTCCACTGGTTCCCCAGCCATCATCTCACTCAGATTAGATAGTACGAAAGCCCTTCCAGCTACCATGGTATCAGCCAAGAAAAGTCGTGCTCAGGACCCGCTGCCAACTACGTGCCCTTTCGTTTCTGGCCCAGATGCCAAGCCCCAGCTGTTCCTTCTGCTCTCTCTATGCAGTTTGTTGACAAAGATGAGGCCTAGTTAATTTTTCAAAGAGTCAACAGAAGCTGAGAAGTGTTCACCTGCACACACCAGAAGTACATCTGAGCATGAAAAACAATATTAATTTTGAAACAGTATTTTTTCTCAGGATCAGAACCCATTGGAGTGATTCCAAAAGTGGAACAGCTTGGGGGGAAAAAACCAAACCAAAATAAAACAAGATCAATTGCACTGATTCAGAACTTATTTTTATTGGATAAAGATGGAAGATTATACTCCTGATTGTGACCACTGAAAAGGAAGGGGAGAATTCAGAAATTCTCATGTTAAAGCAAATAGAAATGGAGATTAAGGGAGCAGAAAAACTGTTGGGATAAGTGAGGCAGAACAACAGGGAGCTGTATTTTGGAATTTGAAATTCGGGTTTGACAGATTCAGAGTAGAAATAATACGAGCACAATAAACTGCTCGTTGGTGCTGTTCCTGCACTTCTTCAATCAAGACCGTCCTACCTGGAGTCCAGCTTTTGAGGCTGCAATTGATGTTCTATTCTCTTCAAACTTTAATGCAACTATAATCTCATGACTGTAGCATTCGCCTTTCTTTAAGCCGATAATCTAATGAGTTCCGTCATTTCTTCTAATTTCAATAGCTATTTGCACGACACTGAACTGTTCCTATATAAATTTGAACAAAAATGCTTCACCTAATGGTTTTGTATCACATTATAAAACTATCACTACTGACTTCATTTTGGAATCATATTTTCCTGAAAATATTAATATTATGGGTCAAATTTGATAGAACTTCTTCTCAGTAAGAAGTAAGATAATGCTGTGGCTAAATTCGTGTTCTATTCATTGCAGATAAAATTCACGGCAACCCATTGGGGACCCCTTCTGTCTCTCAAGAGCTATTGCCAGTCCCTATCTCCCCATTCCCATTTTCCATTACTGCTCTTTAATAAATTTTTTGTTATAAAAAATTTAAGTAAAATAATAAACAAAGTTCAAAATTTTCTTTCTTGTACAGTGTAATTGTTTCAATAGTTTTTAGACTCATTTTACTGTTTAAAATTCAACAATAGGATTAATTTTATAAAATATATTTGGCCATTTTTATTTCAGCCATCTCCCTATGTATTTTTCTGCCCATCTTTCTAATGCTTCATTCTGCTTATTTTTGTTCTTTGGATCAATATAGTAGAATCAGGAGAGCCTCAAGTATTCAGAGTTCAGAGTGGCTGAGGCAAAGACAAAGCTCAAAGAGTGAATCCACAGAGTCCTCTCATTGTTCATCATTGCCCCTCTGGATCTGTGTTAAATGAATTTCCTTCTATAACACGAATGCTAGAAATATGTAACTTTTCTGCCAAAGGAGACTTCTTTGCTTTGCTGCCATTGATTATGAATATGAATTCTGAACTAGTTAGTTTCAATGAGAGACAGTAAGAATGGGCAATTACTGAGGAAAACATCCTGAACATTCTTTGTTCCAATTAGCTGGTTTGCAATATGTGTTTGTTCTCTAAATACGTTACCTAACATATAGCTCTGCTTTGTGTTTCTGCAGGTCATTTTCTCTACGTATCATTTGTAATTCCAGTAGCCTTCGCAGGTCTCAATTTTTGTTTCTGGTATGAAATTAGCCTAAGAAAGCTGTAGCTGATGACTGAAAGCATGTAGCACCTGCAAAGACTTGCTTTTATATTTTCCTACAAATGTAATGACTATGAATAAAGAAGGTACAGAGGACCTCACACACCACGTTCTTCAAGGCAAGTGCCTCTGTGGCTGCAATTATGTCATCATGAAATCATGTTCCACATTCTAAAATAAACTCATTGCCATATGAATTGTTATCATGCTGAGTTATTTTTGTAGTTTTCTTTTTAACAGCTTCTTTGGAAGTGTCTTCCAAATTTCCCAGTATACAAAAACAAAACAAAATAAAACAAACACTCTTGTCTCACCTTGCTCAGACAAATACTCGCTGGAATACTGAGAAATCGCCACTGTTGCCCTGTACTCTGTACACACATGCATGCGAGCTACACACATTCAGGTTTGGATCAGTTTTCCAAAATACAGACTTTCTGACTTCTATGAAAGGTAAAGGAGTGCTTTCTCCAGTGGCACAGTGCGGGACTCACCTGTGGACGTGGATGTCCTGTGACCAGACAGGTCAATTCTAGGGTTTCTCCTTCCCGGATTGTATAGACTCTTTCCGAGTAGCGTTCCTCCTCAATGTTACAGGCCAAGCCAGAGTGCACAATGCGAACCGTGGGGGGAGCTGTCCAGTCAGGAAGAAAAGAGACAAGATACATAAAAAGCTAAGTAAATTCTTTCCTATGAGCTGTCTCGACTGCAAAAGCAATTCTTACCAACTTCACCATAGTCTGATCCATCGGTCTTAATGCTTTGGGCTTTCCCAAGAGATCAAGAACTTTGTGGGACACAAAGTGAATTTAATATTCACCAACACATTCTTAAAATGGCAAGGGGAACAGAGTTATGGGGGGAAAATGATGCCTCTGGAAATCAATATGGGAAAATCTGATTATTAAAGGTCTCTCACTTTCTGAAATAAAGCTTTAATATAGTAAAGAATGTTGTACCAAAAGCAGGTGGTTCCAAAGAAAGAAGCCTGAGAGAGGCATTCACAGAAGGCAAATTGGTCAAGCAACGGCCGTGACTCATCCACATGGCTGACACTGACAAAGGATCTACTAACTGCAGTACAGGATTTCAGGGTTAAACCTGAGGGCATTTGACTGACCTTGTCAGACACAAAAGTTACGTTTCTCGTTATATATAGGTCTTGCTTTATCTTGATCTCAACCATCCAGCAGAAAAGTATAAAAACAAGGTATAAAAAATAAAGCCATGTTAATATGCTGAGCTGTAAAAGGCTCAAGTCAACAACTTCTGACATTGCTGGTCCTACGGATAACCCACTACTATTATGGACTACTGGACTACATTGGATTATTTCACTGAATTCAAGCACCTAAAATATTTAAATGGCAATGGAATACCCATCTCTGACAAAACTAAATGAAAATGGGAATGCAAATGAAGGACCATTTTGTATCTGTATATACAAAATAGTTAGTATAGATATACAGCTACTTTCTCTTAATTCAGTGAGAAGAAAGATTTGTACTAATAGCGTTTTGTCAGGATATCATGCCTGCATCTTGTACTATGAATAACTACTATGAAGAAAAAAATATACAGTGTATTAATTATTGTAACTGTCCTACTAACTTGTTTTGAAACCGTCTCATTGCTATTTGTTTCCCAATAAAATTAATTTTAAAAAAGGACCGAAAAAGAAAAGAAAAAACAAAGGAAGAAGCCTAATGAAAGCGAAAAGGAATTTGGATTAAAGACAGTGAAATTTAGTAAAGTTCTCAGGTGCAGGCAAGGAGCTACTGAGTGATAAGTTTTGGTTCTTGGGACGTGAACACCTACTTCATCTCATTATGTGTGGACTCCAAGTTAGGTATTAACAGGAGATAACCACTGAATGAAGACTTTGAGAAAGGTAGTGAGTCACTGATGCTTAAGGCTAACATTCTAATGTGAGAACTTAGTTTACATGGAGCTATCTCTGTTCTTAAATATAGTATTTTCTCCTACTTCAGTACATAAAGGCAATAAGGTTTCACTAGCACTTATTGACTTGTATATCATTGGAAAACAACTCGAAAAACTCCACAAATCATAAAAATTCTTGGCAGTAAGTATTCTTAGACATTTTTGGTCTGTCAACATGTAGATGACTAACACTATTTTAGAGCAATTGGAGATCATTCTCATATATGAACTAGACATTTTTGTTTGTAATGCATTTGCAGATGTAAAAAAATATTTTAAATGAATAAAAACAAAAAGGTTAGGGCTGGAGAGATGGCTCAGTGGTCTAAAGCACCTACTTGGAACAAGCTTAGCAAAAGCATCAGGGACCGC
>NW_004524678.1:7770935-7774947 GCF_000260255.1 Octodon degus | reverse complement strand
AAAAAAAAACAAAAAGGTTTATCTATAGCTATATTTACCTACGTAAATAACAGTGATGTGAAGAATTTCCTGACAAAAGTTTTCAACCTAAGCAGCAGTATTCTTAATAGAGCCTGTGATTGTCTAAAAATAAATGCTGGAATATTTTCAGTGTTTTATTTAGCGTTCAAAAGAACATGAATTCTATAGGATGAGAAAAGGAATTTGATGCTTCTCTGAAGAGGAAAATTAGTTATAATGTCATCTTTATGGGAAACTTCCTTCTTGGAAAATCCATGTTTTGATGCTACAATAGAATAGATAGCTTTCAGTATGCAAATTTTGCATTAGATACCATAAATGTGTAGGCCACACATAGAGGATAATCTAAAAGGGCATATTTTATTATCTTTCCAATTTCAGCAGAAACAAAACTGGGAAAAGCCCACTTAACAATCTCAAACAACTGCTTCTCTCCATTTCTTTTTCTTTGGCCAACAACAGTCCAGTTTTCTAACTGAAAATAAAGTCCAGGACCTGCTCTTCACTGTTATTATCACATGAGGTAAACATTTTCAAATGTACAATGAGAATCAAAGGTACTTCTTGTAAAATACTTCTTACATTCAATACACATAGTTAACACCCCAAGCACTTATTTAAATAAACTAAGAAGTATGTACAGAGAACTGATGTGTCTACAAAACCTATAAGAATTTGCATTTTACCAAACACCCCAAGTAATTACAGTAGCATTGACACTTATACTAGATTATTAGAAATATTTTGTCAAGTCTTGTAAATATTTGATGAAAAAAAAGAAAAGATGCCCTACTGGATGAAACGTCTTTCTTCACTGACATTCTTAAGTTACTAAACTTCACACTATACATCATTTCTCTGGTTCGAAATATTAAATGATGCTTGAATCAAATGTTTACTTGGTCTATGAAGTTAATTTATCAAAATCTTCCTACAATGTCTTTGGACACCGTCTAGACATAATAATTTTCTTTAGGTTTTATGACATTACAGAATTTTATTTTTAGGCCTTGTCTGTGTGCTCTGCTGTTTCACACGATGTTTTCTACAAATTATTTCTGACAGTTATCAAATTTTAACTTTAATTCAGATAAGTAATACTAGCAAGGTACTTGTTTGAAGGTATCTGTCTTGCATAATTACACACATTGTAGAAGTTAGGTATCTAATGACGATAAATGCAAGACAAAAATAGAAAAAAAAATAGAAAACACAGAACTTTATCTTGAAATAAATTTCATCCTAAAATAGCTTAATACACGATGCCCCACATGGATATTAATATATCTAATTATACAGTTACATGGCATCTTTTCCAGACTAATTTATACCTGTTATTTTTGTTTTAACTTCAAGTCGATGTATACTATTGTTATTTTTAAGATATACCTTTCAAATGCATCATTATGCAAATCAGTAGCTTTATTTAAACCACTTAAATTATACAGTAGGCAAATTGTGACATTTATAAGAGTTACTTTTCTGCGATTTTCCTCTATATTTTAATACATTCTTGAAAAAGCTAATTGCTTACATACTGTAATCATCATGACGCTACCTACCACCTATCCTGCTGGTGGATGAAAGAGTTCACAAACCTTAATATTGAACATACTGTCACTAAAATACATGGTCAGTACTTTAGCTGCTCAGTGATAAGCTTAACATTGTGGAAGATCTCATTAATTCTTTCCTCTGCAGAAATCAGACCCAAGAGGGCTTTCAAACTCATCCAGGTCACTGCTCTTGCGTCCAGATTAGAGCAGGAAGGCTGGAGGATGTCAAGCCACCTGTCTCAGTCCTCTTGCTCTCTGCAGCCAAAATGAGACAAAAACCTCCGGTCCTTTGTTCTGTCCACTACTCTATGGTGCTTTCTAAAACTATGCCTGTTATTGTGAACCTCAGATTCTCAATAAGTCCTAAAGTCAACCTAGACTAGAATAAATGAAATACAGCACCATAGTTAGATTAACAAGATCCGCAGTAGCAGCAGCAGCGGTATAATTATTCCAAACTTAACAAATACGGCATCGTCCCTAGTCACCATCCTGCCTTCAGACTGTCAAATCCATAGGATCTGTCAACAGGCAAAATTGTTTTCTGCAATTTTCATTTCATCATGTTGTTTGCCCGAGAACCTGTAAAGTCTCCCCATGACCTTTTAGGGCTCCAACCCCTTCCAGTGGTTGCCAGTTATGTTCTCTGAAGGGTCCTCATACGGGCTGTACTGAAACTCTGTTTCTGTGTGATAGCATCAGTGTATCTCCAGCAAGAATGTGAGATGCACAGACACTTGGAGTGTCTTGGCTCATGATGTCCTCCTGCTGGGATCCCCAGCTGGTGCACCCTGGCCCCGTATCTTCTTGTATTATTATGCCATCTTGCCATCCCTTTCTTCCAGGAAATGTGTATTACACAATGCTTCTCCTTTTCCTTACCATCATTAAAGTTGTCAATGCCAACCTGAGCGTCACACCTTGCACTGTCCTACATCACAGCATTCACCTCATGGGGTAGGCATTGATTTAATAACCAACATGTAAGTCCTACTTTAGCAAACATCATCAATCATATAATGACATCAACTTCTTTCAAGAAATAGTCATCTATTGATGGCACTAAATTTATTTACTTTAAATATAAATGGAATTGGCTATTTTATGTCAGAAGCAGGCATACCTTATCTCCTGGTTTGTGGGGAAAATTTGTAAGTTCTCTCTTGAAATTAGGCCAAGTGTTACAATCTACTTTGTAAAGTGAGTAATGAATTAAAGTATTAAATGTTGTATAAGGCCTGTATTCATCCACATGTTCTTGAAATAAACCAAATCTCATTACTTTCCCAACATTAATCGCATCTGCTACCTTAATTTGAGTATGTTGGCATTAGGCCAACACTTAAAAGGGCAAAAGAAGGCGTTTCTGTCCCGTTAGTATACACATTTGAAAGTTAAATCAAGTTCTCTTTGTATTCTATTGGAGAAAGAACACAAATAAATTGTTCTTCACTGGCAAAAACCAGGAACATTTTTGTCCTTTTATGTCACAGAAAGACTTTAAATATGTATTTATTGAGCAGCTGCTACAGCAGACATGGAGGTATTCATGAAGATTAATGTCAAAAGCAGTTCTTTATAGGAGTTTACTGCCTACTCTATCTGTGCAATTTATTAAAAAGAAAAATCATGGTTGAACAGAGCAGGTTCTCTAACAGAAATGAATGAAAAGACCCGTATGAAGACAAAGAAGAGGAGGAATAACTCTGCCTAGCAGAATCCAGCAGGTTTCACAAAATCGGTCATTTTCAATCTAAGTTTGGAAAAATTCTTGTGAGAAGAAGGGAAAAGGTCTTCCAAAGAGAGAAAACAAGAGTTTTCCAAAGGATTTCTGTAATAGATGGTCTCTTGGCTTCCTAAAATAACATCATTAAAAGGTGGCCTACGTTGTGTGTAATTTACTGCAAACCTTGACACTTATGCCTCTTGCTGTTTCGTTTGGAGGCACAGAAGAGACCCAGAAGAGGGCCTGGCCAGGAACATAAAGGCGAAAGGTGTTTGAGGGGTCTTGCCTGCTAGGATGCAATGATGAAGTGCATGCAAAGGTGAGGGAGAAGAAGTTAAGATAATTATGAAGCTCCTACCTTGGTTAACTAAGTGAACAATTACTTTGGAAACAGAAGGTACCTTCTTGATCCCTATGGAACTCCCATTTCTCATAGTGGCGAGAAGCTCAAGATGAAAAGAACTTACCCCACACCACGCAAGAGTATTACTGAGTACACACTGCCAGGAGAAGTGTGAAAGGAGAAGATTTTTTTTGGTAGCAGGACCTGTTCCTGCAGGGTTATTCTATTATTAGACCAACCATCATCATTTTAGTTTTGGGTTTTCTCTCCTCCAAGATCCCCAGTAGCAAGCCAGGTACTTTAGTGAATTGTTCAACTCCTTCGTGCAATGATGAAGTGAATGTAGAGATAAGGAGGAAGAAGTTA
>NW_004524678.1:7769018-7770505 GCF_000260255.1 Octodon degus | reverse complement strand
TTAGAGTCACTGCCGGATCTCCTGGAATGGTCACCACGCATCATCTCTCGCTGACACACTTGAGATTGTGAGAGGAGGGACAGTGGAGCCAAGGTTTCCTATTCTCACATGGTTGGTAAGAGGTAATAGAGTCAGAACTTACTATACCATTTTCTAAGCTGTCGTTCAGTTTTACGGATACAAACAGAACAACAATCTAATTTTTTTTTCTATGACAGTCACAGTGTCACTTTAATGAGGTTCCAGGAATTTCCCTACTGCTTTTCTATGAATTTACCTTACATTCTTTCATAGAATACACTTCATTTTCTACATTTTCCCTAGCCAGTATTGTCCATAATGGTCTCACCTTTTTATTTCATAATTTTGAACACTGCACATGTACAAAGTTCTACAATATGTTTTCCAGTGCTTTTTTCCTCTTTCTTACCTGTATTATTGATTCAAGATAGGATGTATGACCTCCTTATCACCTGGCACAATCATTTATCAGTTGGGCTTTTAAATTAAGTATTGTAGGGCCGATGAGATAACTCAGCAGACTAAGCTCCTGCTTAGGCAAGTGCAGGGACCAGGGTCTAATTCCCAGCACCACAGACCATGCCAGCCCTGCCCTCAGGCACTCTGAGCCTGGGACTGAGTCTGAGTATGGTGACACACACCTATAATCCCAGCACTGGGGAGGCTGAAAGCAGGAGAACCTCTATAAATCCAACCTGCATAGTGAGACTGTACCAAATGCATGAACAAAGAAGCAAATAAATAAACAAAGTACTGTGCATGTAGGCCTAGCCCCCCAGTGATTCCTGTTATTGGTGACACCTCCCTGGCCTGATATATGTTTCCTAGTCCATTACACTGTATATTCTATCACTATGACCTCAGATAAGGAAGAAGAGGACAATATAAAAATTTTGAGGAATGAGCGATAGAGAATCCAGTTTTGAATGGTGATGATGGGCTGACCGAGGACTGGTGCATTACTGCTGGACCAATAGATGCAAAGCTTTGAAGTGATGAATAGCAGAAAAATAAAATGGCAACAATTCATAACCAGAGATGGTAATCCTTGGTCAGGACTACCAAGACTGATACTTTTAACTTACTGTGAATTTCAAGCAAGTTATCTATTTACACACAGTATTAATTTTTTAAGAAGAGAGAAGGAAGTTTATAATCCACAGATAACAATAGCATTTAATAATTCAATTATGTAATTAAGGTTTCATATGAAATTCACAGTGCAATTTATATGAATGCTAAAACTGACGAAAACAGTAATGTTTTCAATTAAAACTATTGCATAGGGTCATTTTCCTGTTGATATCACTAAATCAAAGTATTCACTTCATATAAAACTGAGTATAAAACTGCAAAATAATAATTATTGTGTCCCACAAAACAACAAGTATATTTCCTTTTTCTTATTAAAGGTCTATAAATGCAAGAATTTTATTTGAAGAAGGTATCCACATTTACAACTTTAT
>NW_004524678.1:7744967-7768697 GCF_000260255.1 Octodon degus | reverse complement strand
TAAAATTTCAAACATCATCATATTATAGGTACAAAATTAAAAGTTTCTACAAGATGGTTAAGACAGTTTTACAGCTAGCTTCTCTTTGTTCCTTGAAAATAATGTTTTGTGCTAATATTGTTTAAACAAAATATCACACCTTTCTCCTGTCCTGTCCTGGGATTAACTACGGCAAAGGCAACAATATGCAATGTAACAACTATTGTAACTGTCCTACTAACCTGTTTTGAAACTCGGTTTCACTGATTGTTTACCTCATCTCTTTAAAGTAAAACAAAAAAAGAAAACATTAAAAGTGGCAGGCTGTCACCAATTCTTTCAAGTCCAGCCTTTGCTGAGCTCCGTCACGGGTGCCTGCCAGAGCCTGACACAAGTGGGCCCGGCCACCAGTCAGCTCCGTGTCTGCTCTGGCTCTGCCCCTCCTACGTCCTTCACTTTATTCCCAGTATTTCCTAGAAAAAATATTTGACCCCCCCCCCCCTGGGGAATACTTGAAAATCCGTTAGAGCTTCACCAATCTCACGGTGTGCTCACATGGGGTTTCCAGCGTTGAGTCCTACTACGTGAGCGAACTGCTGCTGTGAGCCACTGAGCTTTCTCCCGCAGAGTGGGAGTATGAGGGCCCCTACACAAGCTCCTCCTGGGAGTGTTGGATTCTGTCTAACCCAATTGTCTCCAACTACAAATTCTATCAGTCTCTACCTAGTCAGTCACTTTTAGATTAAAAAATCCTCCAGGACTATTGGAGATGAGTCTATCGGCTATCAAGACAAACAAACCAACAACAGCAACAAAAGAAACTACAAGCAAGCTAACAAGAATGTGAGATAAACATACGAGAGTTTTCTTTGGGCTTTTCTGGTGCCATTCTTCATGGGTTTTGAAATTTTGCAGGGCACAGTGGAAGAGGCAGATCAAGTGAACTGAGAGAAGTGGCAGGATTTGGTCTGTCATTGGTCAGATCTTCCTCTCTAAATCAAGCTTGCAAAATCGGTTCTCATTTTTAGTTCGGAGCACTATGTTATTTGGTTAATAAACTCTCCAAGGCTTTTGAACCTAATCTTTGTCTCCTAGAGGTTATCTTCTTAAGTGAGCAGGCTGCTGAAGGCTCAGAGACTGTTAATATTTTTTTTTAAACCACAACGTGGACTGAAATACATACATGGATATACATACTCATTATTGTTTAAAATCTAGATCTTAAAGTGCTAGACAAATAGCTCAGCGGATTAAAGCACTTGCAAGCAGGCGTAGGGGCTGGGGGTTTAATCTCCAGGCCCAGCATGTCGGCACTGCCCCCAGGGTATGCTGAGATGGCGATTGAGACTGGGCATGGTGGCGCTGGCCTGTAATCCCAGCTCTTGGGAGGCTGTGAACAAGAGAATCACTAAGAGTCCGATCTACTCGGTGAGAGCCTGTACACCCTGTCCTAAATACAAAATAATAATGTAATAATAATAATAATGATAAGATCTAGACCTTTTCAGATTTCATGGACATTACCACAAAGCTACAGTACATGCAAAACGAATGAAATTAGTCACATCCTTGTGTTGCATACTTAATCAATAACTGGATATTTAGAGAAAGCTATTCTTTTTTTCCGACTACCTCAACAAGAAACAAATGAGATGTACTGCAAAATAAACCAGAAAGGAGAACTTCAGTTTGCTTGTCCAGGAGGGGGACTGACAGGGCGAGGACTGGGAGAGCTGGCCAGGTGTCGGTTCCACGGCTTCTGTCCACGGGGAAGCTGCAGCCACACTCTGGAACCAGCCCCAAGAGCGACAAGCTCCTCAGCAGGTCAGAAAGCTTCCTCTGAGCCTTAGAGGAATCAGAGTCATAAAGACACACCCCCCAGGGGGGCTCCTTCCCCTGTGACTCAGAACAGCAATTATCAGGGGTGACACTGACTCACGGGAGTGCTCAGGACTCAGCGCAGCGCTCATGAGGGCGGAGAAGGTGGAGCTGCGAAGCGAATGTGATCCTGATGACTCAAGCCTTCTCTAACATCCCCAAGAGCGCATTTCAGTTTCCACTTGAAAACGTGAACAGCACCAGTGATGGTAAGGGAAGTGTCAGCGCTTACTTGCTTTCTCTGCTTCTGCTTTGCACTAGAAACAAATTTTCTTTCAGTTTACTATGCTGCATCCCCATGGTAATAAGGCATGACATTACGAATTTGGGATTTATGGCTAAGCATATAATTTCAGAAAAAGAAGCATAATTATTTTATCTTGACAAGCAAATGATGGTTTTGTTGAAGGATTTTATGCCATAAGGCTTCATAACAAAATATTTGTCTAAATCACAAAATATAAAACATAAACAATTATGAATAAATTCAATTTTTTCCCCTGTATTTTAGGCAAGGGTCTCACTACTACATCGAACTCATAGTGATTCTACTATTTGCAGCCTTCCAAGTCCTGAGATTACAGGTGTGCACCACCATGCCCAGTCTCAATTGCTGTCTCAGCAGCCGCGGGGGTGGGGGTGGCATGGCAGGTCCAAGAATCGAACCCCCAACCTCTGTGTCTGCTTGCAGGTACTTTAATCCACTGGGCTAGTTGGCTAGTCCTTCATTTTTAAATTATTTTTCACAATTCCAATAAAACATATATAAGACTAAATTGTCCCCAATTTTTTGCTTGAACAATTTGACTTCCATCTGTTTGAGGGAAGTATTTTTCTTTTCCTTTCTTGTTTCATGTATCTATTTATTATTATAATTATTAGAATATATGGACTTCGCAAGTCAGTGGGGTTCACTGTGGCATTTCTCTGCATGCACATGTCCTGCTTTGATCACTGTCACCCCCTTCTCTCCTATGCTTCCTCATTCTCCCCACCCCACTGTAGGTATCTCAGTGGCTGAGCAGACACTCCTGGGCCCTGCCACCTCCTGGATCTCCAGTCTGTTCAGAGCCTGGGGACAAGGTTCACACAAGCACCTGTGTATTTTACCATGCCACGCAGCAAGGGCTCCATCCTCAATCCTGAACGTATCCCATGTTCTCCTAAATCCATATGATTGTGTTGCTAATGTGAGAGATTATTTGTAGAACAACAACAATGAAGTTTGCAATGTCACGCAAACCTTCAAACTAAGAACAGCAGCAAGTCAGAGATATGGGGACCCTTAATAGGTGCCCACCATCTTTTTATTTAATTTTATATCTTTAACCTATTCTTTTTTTTATCACATACTTCAAAATAGTGGTATTTCCCTGCAGCTTAATGAACAAACAAGAAATATATAAGACAAATCTAATAATTAGTTGTAGTCATGGACCTTTATTGTTCATACTGAAATTTTTTAGTTGAATTCTCCCAGCACCATTCACTTAACTGCATTTTCTTAATGCCAGCTTGGAAATTCTTCCAACTTTACTCCGGGGAACTGACGAGACTGTCTAGGTTAGATGATAGCTAAGTTCTGTAAGAAAGCCAAACTTCAACCAAAGCAAGTTGAAAAGCACCTGAATGACTTCCAAAAACAAAAACATACAATCATTCTCAACCTTGTTCAATCCAAATATTTTTTAAAATATGACTTAACATGTATTTTTACTTTGTTATTAGTACATAATTAATAAGTCCTGGTTAATCAATCCTAATGTGAAAGTAATCATCAGAATAAATTTCCATTCTTTTTTTAAATTTTTTTTTTTATTTTAAGGAAGGGTCTACAGAGTGTTCAGGATCTCAGTACTAGATAGGACTCATAGAGATCTACCTGTTTACAGTCTCCCAAGAGTTGGTATTGCAGGCACACGCCACCACGCCCAGTCTCAATTGCCATCTCAGTGCTCCTGGGGGCAGGGTCAGCACTCAGGCCCAGGGATCGAAGCCCCAACCCCTGCACCTGCTTGCAGGTACTTTATTCTGCTGAGCTATTCAGCTGGCACTATCCATTCTTATTGGGTGGATTAAATGCAATTTTCTGGAAAGTGGTTTGCTGCAGTAGATCCAAGTGGGAAATAAATATATACTAACTTTAGTCCATTTCTAAAATATTTAGCCTGAAGAGACAAGTTACCTAATGTTTTAGTTACAAGTATGAGCAGTGAAAAATTAATAAAAGAACAATGGAAGTAATAGGATATTTGGAAAACTGGATTTTTTGCTCCAAGTATCCTGATATTTAAAAAGCAATGACATCATCTCATCTTTAGAAATGGAATACCCTTCTTTGACAAAATTAAGAAAAAAGAAAGGGATACAAATGAAGGACCATTTTGTATCTGTATATTCAAAACAGTTAGGATAGACATACAGCTCCTTTCTCTTAATTTAATGAATAGAAAGATTTTTTTTTTTCTAATAGTGTTTGTGGACAGGATATCTTGTCTGCATCTTTACTACGAATAACCACTAAGAAGACAACAATATGAAATGTATTAATTATTGAAACAGTCCTACTAATCGGTTTAGAAACTGTCTCATTGCTATTCGATTCTCAATAAAATCATCCAAAAAATAGACATAAAGAGTAAAAAGGGTTTGGATTGCATATAGATTGCTAAATACTGTGGTTCTGGGAAAGGGCTCTAAATTCTGGGGCCTAACTTTAAATTCAAATTCCCACTGACTTTAACTATGCAACTGGGTAAATGCTTTGACTTTTTTGTGTTTCTGTAACTGTGAAATTAATTAGCAAGCCAACCTTCTTCAAAGGATTTTTCTGGTGCATTCATTAATGCTCCAAGGAACAGTGTCACAGAGCCAGCAGCAGGTGTAAGCCATTAATGGTTTTACATTTGTGTGTAAACCCTACACATACAGATTGCATGAACCCATAAGAGATTTCTATGAAGATATTCTCTGGAATAGAACTGTTTCCTTAAACAATAAAACAATAGAGGTAATCACACCGGGGGACCGCGGATGACTGAACGCCACCATGAGAGTGCTTTACATTTTTTGAATGAGTGAAAATTTATCAACAATGTGATTTTCAAGTCACAAAGCCATGGATTCACAAGAGGCAGAACTCTCCAAATAGGTGGCTGCACTACCCACATAGAATCTTGAAAATGACTAATTATCATTTACTGATTATAATTATAAGATGATTGCAGAAATATTTCTAACAGTGATGTGCCTTATACAGCCCCATGCACGGAATAGCATACACTGGGTGTCAGGTACACATCTGAAAGTGGGGCTGCTCTGGGCTGCTCACATGGCTGTGGCTGGGGCCAGCTCATTTCCAGATATCTTGGCTTCCTGCTATAGTTCTGTATTTGCAAGGTTTTTTTTTATTTATAACAGGGACTTTTATGTTGAACAAATAAAATGTTTGTGTACATTATTTTTATGTTCCGGGACCAAATTCTGTCTGCCTATAATACTTTATGAAAGCAGACTTTTACTTCATAGATACACTAATTCTTTTGGCCACATGAATGGAGGAAACATTTATGTGTCAGGCTCTATCATATTTTCCTTGATGAATTTCATATTTGTTATTGAGTTAGGATTTTTCTGATATTTCTTAATTTTTTCTAAACTTTTAAAATCCTTCCTTTTTCTTCGCCCTGCCAAATTTGCCTGCATGATAGCCAGCAACGCCTCTGTTTATAACTTTGAAGGAAGCTGACTTTTTCTCTTAGTGGGCTATTCTAAGGGACTGTCTTTCCTAAGTTTCCATAAGCACTATACTGAATTCTGTTAAGACCATTGGAGCACAGCATGTTTTTCTTGTCATTTTCCAAGTTGTCAATGCAGATTTCTGCTCTTCCTTTTCCAGCTTTCCTAAATGAAATGCCTAATAGCTTCTGGCATGCCCATGACCTTATCATCCCTCTTTTCAACTAATTCATATAGCATATATGATAAATACAATTCCCATGAGTGTTTAAGTTTATTATGGTTCAGCTCATCAACTCTGTTCCATACCTCAGACTCCCTACAATGAATTTTTTTTATTAAGTATTTTACTTCAGTGTCAGCCAAATAGCTCAGTGGATTAAAGTGACTGCAAGCAGGCACAGGGCAGGGGGTTCAATCCCTGGGCCTGCCATGCTGGCCCTGCCCCTGGGGCACACTGAGAGGGCAATTGAGACTGGGTGTGGTGACGCATTCCTGTAATCCCAGCACTTGGGAGGCTGTAAAGAGGTGGATCACTACGAGTCTGATCTAGTAGTGAGACCCTGAACACCCTGTAGACCCTTCCCTAAAATACAGACAATAATAATAATAGTAATAATAATAATAATGATAATAACAAATTAAGCATTTTATTACCCGCTTTATTACCCACACTCCAACAGCTCTATTTTCTGTATACCAACACTACATTTTTATAGTAATAATAAAATTTAAGCATTAAATGATATTCGTGAATAATGCAAGCAAACATATATCATCCACTTACCAAAACATGTCCAATGAGAGTTAAATTTTCCTAATGTTAACTTTCCTAATTTAATGTATTGTGTTTAGAGCTGGAGTCTCTTTGTTGGAAATATTAGCCTGTAATCTTGGACACTTTCCCACTCTGTCTTTATGCATAAAGTGAAGATGTGATGTCTTTCCAGTCATACTGTTGGATACATCTCGTTAGATAATTGCTATCCTGAGCTAAACACAATTCTTTGCTGACAGAACTAATAACTTAGCATTTCATTTTTTGTTGTCAGCTTCCAAATTTAGAATGAAGAACTTAGTCATAAAATCATTGTCAATCTTTAAGATCATTGCATTTTATTCTCAATAATAACTCTTAAAACCCAGAAATCAGAAACTTTTAAAAAATAAATACACCAACATTAGGTAAACTGCCCAGTGCTAGTGAGATGAGATTCTTTGTGTGTATGGTACCCGAGTTTGAACTTGGCACTGTGTGTACACTTGCCAGGCCTGCGCTTGTGCTGCTGAGCTATATCCCTGGCCCTAGTACTAATGAGATGAATCAAGTTTGTTAACAAATCTGAAGTTTGCTTCTTTGAGGTAAATTGATCAAATACATTGATGACTTATTGTTAACAGTTCAACTGAAAGTGGGTTTTGGATAAGTTAACATGGAACATAACTTCCTACAGTAAATTATATTTCATTTACTTAGTAGCACAAACTACTTTTAAGAAAATAAAAATTAAGAAGTACCTAATGAATGTCTAGCAAGATTTCAATGGAGAAGTGATTCAGGCAGGCTTTTTCTGCACTGATCACTAAAACAAATAAAAAATAGCATTTCAATATTCAGGCTGAAAAACACAATATTTGCTTCTCTATTATCACTTCAAAGGAGCCAAATATAGAGTATTTATGTAGAGTTTTAAAATATCCACATGATTACGAAACTGCTTTGACCATAGTGAAGTTTCAATAACTGAAATGGATAGTCAAGGGATGACTTAAACCAGAAATCTTATTATGCAGATGGAGCCTACATTTTAATTAAGGGCTGAGATTGAGAGACCTGAGGGTCTAATTCCAGAGCTATTTTGACATATATCAAAGGTTCTTTAATTTACAATGAAAGGTCTATTTGACAAGTTTTTATGTCAATACATTCCTATTAGCTATCAGTACTTATAAGTGGTGTTCTGTCACTGACCTACATTAGTATATCAAATTATGACAGCAAATTAATGACTGAACATCATCATAATTCAGATTGCTGTCTCCAGCCAAATATTTAGAAGAGTGACTCAATGGCAATGAAATACAAATACTGCTGCTGCTACTTTATCTGCTTGATGAGAGACACTACGGAAAAATGAAATATAGTAATAACCAGCTCCACAGACTGTCAACATTTTTAAACTTAAGATTTGGGATGGAGATTGTATTGTTCTATTCCAGAAATCAATACCCTTTTTAAAGAAATAGGACAAGGACTATTTAATTTTATGAATACCAATGTATATGTCTATGTTTGTGAACATCTTAAATCATTTTGACAGGTTTTCACTAATACTTGCTATTTCTGAGAGGCTTTTATACTTCTTCACAAGATTTCACCCATATTTTCTTATTGTTACTTCTCAAGAAAGGCTCCCTGTGATGCTTATCTATACTGAAGAAATGTTTTCCTAGAAAGATTCCATTATTCTACTATTGACTTTAATGGCAAAAGGGCCCATGCTTTAACCCACGTTGGCCATGCAGAGGAAAGATTCCTAAACTGCAGGGCTATCTTTGTGCTACTGTAGTCATTCATTCATCCTTAATCTTCAGGATTGAAGCACTCAGCTGCATGTACATGGCTCACAACCCTATTCTTAACATAGACTTTGCCTTGCCTTCAGGGTTCCTACATGTCCTTGGCTATCTTAATGTGTACCCATATACGCAAAATTGAACTCATGATCCAACTTCCTCTCTCCTTTCAAAACCAGGAGGGCTTCTGGCATCCTCGCCTGCATCCCTGAATGACACGATTAAATTGCTCCTTATCCCAAATATAGAAACACTTGCCCTTTACATCAGTAATAACTACTCTTGACATCGCCCACTTGTGTGGTCCATTCTCTCCTCCAGCCTCACACAACTGGGCCATCATAGCCGTCATGATCTCCCGCTTAGATGAATGCAATAGTATCCAACACATCGCCTTGCTCCAGTGGAGAATCCAGGCAGCAGTCTAGTGACTCCCCACCCCCAAATGTCCATAAAAATAATCTTCAATGGTTGTCTAGTACTTAAAAGAAAAACTATGATTATTTCCCCCTTGAAAACCCAGTAAACTTTTCCAAGTTCTTCAGGTCTTTCAAACTCCCTTTTCTCACAGTCCCTCTAAAAAGATCTGTTTCATCCTGGCCAAAGACCTTTGCCAGCATTGCTCTCTCTGGTTCCAAAGTCCTTTCCATATCCTTAATGTAGCTACTGCTTACCTGGAACTGTGAAATCAGCCTGAGACCCTCTTCAGAAAATCATTTTCTAGCCTCTTTTTAAAAAAATCACCAAGTTAAGGACACATGGAATAATCTGTGCCTCACTTCCTGCTTGTTATGGACACAATTTTACATACACACTTGTAATTTAAAACTCAGCCTAATTCCCTCAGATGTAAACTCCATCCAAGCAGGAGCCACGTTAGACGCTACTCAGTGTTGTGTCTCAAGCGCCTGTCACTGTGTTCAGTCCAGTGATCCTTATTACATGCATGTTGAATATATAAATTCAGTAGGAAAATACCCTAAAAAGATATATTGCCCAGAAAGGAAGGACAGAAGGGAAATGTCTGTTTCCAAAAGATATAACTTTTTGTAATTCACTATTACTCTATCCAATGAAAGTAACAAATGAAGTCCATAACTTGGATATTTATAATATACTTTTGTTTTACCTGAGTAATAAAGATTAAAGACATTCCTTTGGTCAGTTTTTTATATAGAGGATGTGTTGCTTAAAGTGAATATTATGATACATTTCAATATTTTCCCTGGTTGTTATAATCTGTATCTTTTTTTTTTTTGTACCAGGGATTGAACTCAGGACCCTGTGCTTGCCTGACAAGTGCTTATTCTACTGAGCTATCTCCCCGGCCCAATCCATATCTTAACTGTTTGCTTCATCTGCAGCAGTGATGGTGAAATTTTTATACAGAAGTGTCCAAACTGCAACACCAATCCAACTTATTTATCATAAAGTACCAATACTGCAACTAAACCCAATTCAGACCTTAATATCTCTTTCCTTAAAAGCAAAACAAACACGTGTGCCACGGGTTAACCACCACTGATTCACAGTCACCTTCCACTACATTCCACTAGAACAATAGGGTGTCTTTTTTCTCAGTCAAGGTCACACACATCTTCATAAATAGTGTGCTTGGGTTCTACCAAGTTTAAGCAAATCATCCCTTTCCCATAGGTTTTGACAGTGTACATTTCTGACTTCCAAGCCAGTTGTAAAATATCTATGATGATCTACAGAATTCAAATTGCATTACAAATAATGAAATTGTTTCTGTCCCTCTCTAAACACTTATTCACCTTGAGTTATTAAACGTGTGTTCCTCTTTCTACCACATCAGTACCATATCAACTATTATTTTTCAGTCAACACACACTATACATTCACATGAATCAAACAGCATGTCAAGGATATTTCTGCTTCTTGGAATGAACTCTTCATTTATCTCTTAAGAAGTGTTACAGTTCTCCAAAGATTTATTTTCCATAATAAGACATGTTTTTTGATAGGCCACTGTCTCACTTACTCATTTTTTTCTGGGGGGAAAGATCAACAGCATCCATGCTACTATCTTGCAATATTTAGTTTTATGGCAGCAGTCAGAGACCCAGACCTCAAATACTAAAAGACATACTTGTTAATGGATTGAATATGCATTCCCAGGAAGCTAAATTGCAATTCTAAAACTCAGTACCTTAAAATGGGACTTTATTTTAAATCCACAGAGGAGATTAAGTTGCAATGAAGTCATTAGGCTCGTCGCTAACTATATGTAGATGTCCTTGTGTGAAAGGCAATTCTGAGGCACGAGCAAGCACAGGAGACTTCACATGAGTGTCAAGGCAGATATCAGAGTGATGTCACTTTCCAATCCAAGCACATCAATAGAACTAGGTAAAAATATGGAAATGATTTCCCTTCCACAGCCTGAAAAGAATCAGTCCTACAGACAGCTTAAATCTTGACATCATTGTCTTTAGAACCATGAGCCAATTTTTTTTTTTTTTCTTGTTAAATCCATCCAGTGTGTAGAACTGCACTGTAGCGTGCCTACCAAACTAAAGCACTATTTCCCCACTGTTGAGAGAACTGGAATGTTCACAGCTTGGATATTCCCCTTGATGACATGAGACTGTAGCTGTAAGAAGTGATATGTAGACAGGAGTGGTAGCAACACATCTAACTTAACTTTCCTTCTATTCTCCCACACTCTGCTCTTTTTTCTCTCTTTCTCCCTCCCTCCCTCTTTTCTGTTTTCTTACTTTCTACTGTACTTACTGAACAATGAAAATCCAAATCCCCACGAATAGTACCCATAAAAAGAAACCAGAGTTTCTGAGCCAACAAGTCCATTATTAGAACTTCAATAGAAGAGAAAAGGAAAACTGGTTATATCTTCTGAAACTTGCCTTTATTACCAAAAACATAAATCTACTATTTTCCTGGAGGGATGAGCCTAGACTAAAGAGATTTAAGACTGCCTTGTCTACTTCCATGCCAATGTTAGGAGAAAGCCATCTGTCTCTGCTATTTAGCCATCAAGCAGGGTAATGTAGATTACACAGAACCATAGATTTTATGAGATGTAATGGCCAGAGAAGACCCAATCAAGAGTTTCCTTGGCAGAGGCATTTCAAGGACACGTGGAACGCTATATGAATCTGACCTTCACAGGGTGATGCAGAAAGCGTACATATGACTGAAAATTTTAACTCTGAAGAGGCCTGAAGGGAAACAGAATATGCTTCCTGAATGGTTATCTCAGTGTTCTGTCTTAGCTTAAGAACAGAAAGACACAAATATGTGAGAGTGGTATGACAATGAGCTCTGGGTACTCTTATACCTTTGCTTTTGATGTTTCTTCTTATGTGGCCTACCTCCCCAGGCAACCCACTAAGGGGACAGCCTGTTGGTATTTTTACCTATCTTTTAGTTCTAGCTTTTTAAAAAAATGTTTTATTTATTTATCTATTTATTTGGTACAGGGTCTCGTAGTGATCCTTCTTTCCGAACCTCTCCATTGCTGGGATTACAGGCATGGGTCACCACACCCGGTTTCAGTGGCTGGCTCAGCATGGGGCCAGCATGGCTTGCAGTACTGAGGATCAAACCCCGGTCCTTGCTCCGCCACGCGGGTTGGCCCTTAGACCACCAAGCTATCTCCCCAGCTGGGCAAAACTAGTAATGCAGAATTATTAACCTCACCTCAAATAATGCCTATATATTTTACTTTTCAAATATAATTTCTCAGTGAAATAATGCATTCTATTCCCTAAGTGGATGGATTTCTCTAAACCTGATGATTGAAATCTGACTTCCCACCTTCTGCCTGCTACACTGATCAACATTCAACGCAATCTTCTCTAGCCAGAGAAAGGGATTTCCTTGTCCTATTCTGTGGCTTCTTCTGTGTTACTATCAGATGCAGCAAGAACTCCTAATGTTGACAGGCATGCATCACCCTGTAGATTTCAACCTATAATGGTTTTATCATAGAGCAAAAATAAAACTTCAACAGTGTTCAGAAGAGGTCTCTTAGCTACACAAACTAAAGATGTTTACAAAAACAAAGGAATGCAGTGAAGTTAATGAAGAAGCATTCACATTTACTACTAAATCAAAATTCCACAATCTTGTCTGGAAAATTGCCATGTCACTTCTGTCATCTTCACTCACACTGATAATTATTTAACAAATATACTCAGGAAGGTAGCAATAACTTAAGAATTCATTTTAAGAATTTATTTTAACAAAGTGCTTTTCAGTTACAAAACTTATGTATCAAAATGTATCAAAAATGTATCAAAAATGCACACCACATTCTACTTAGAAAGAGCTAGCTTGTTTATCATTAAAATACTGAAAATGATTCCTTTTCTCCAAAATACTTATCTTCAAGTGGAAACCAGGCGAAAAGGGACACACTCATAGAGATAGTGAGATAGCCCATGGAAAGAGTGTTTTGTATTAACAGTGTTCTACTTGGATTGATTCCCTGTTATTGTAGGAACAGACTGGGACAGACATGAGCCATATGTTTCAGAGCATATGTTCTTAAAATTTACCCAGTGGGAATTAGCAGAGTAACCAGTTGTAAATGGAGGAAGCCAAGGATTGCTACGTGTAACAGGCTGTGTTCTCTTCTCTAGTAGGCATTTTGCTGATAAGATTTGAAATGTCAGAATCAAGGTATCCAGTGAAAAGTCTTAGCAAGTAGTCTTGTGATGAAATTAGCTTTATGCTGTATCATTTTCATAACCAATTCTCTCTAACAAGAAGGTAACAAACACCAGAAACTTAAGCATACTGCTAAAATTTAATGAAGTTAATTGACAAAGAGATGCAGCTCCTGTGGTCCCAGAGCTCAGTCTGAATTTAGGAATAGTGCTGCAGCAAAAGCAGCAGGCTTTTTATTGTGTCAGGATCCAGAAAACATGGCCCACGTGTAAGGTAAAGTAACCTAAGGGATGGCGTCTCTACAACTCAAAGTGTTTACACCAGGTGCTCAGCGGAAGAAGCACGTGCTGTGGCAAGTTCAGGGAATGGGACTCGATTCCCCGTCCCGCAAGTCATGCAGGCCCTGACTCAGAGTGTGCTGAGCCTGTGACAAGAGCCACAGTTGTTGGTGACAAGAGTCCAGGCATGGTGTTGCACACCTGTAATCCCAGCTCTGGGGACACTGAAAACAGGAGACTCACTATGAGTCTGACTTAAATAGTGACACCCCGTACCAAATACATAAAAGAAAATAAATAAATACATACATACATAAAATTATAGCAGTGTAGCACTGATAAAAGAACTTATGCAAAATAGAAGATCTGAACTCCTAAATAATACATCTATTTCAGTACCTGTTACCAGAAATACCCCCCAACACACACCATCAAACTGCATACGTGCCAGTTAGCCCAGATGTGGGGTAAGCACAAATATACTACTCATAACATACTTAACATGGTTATGAGATTATGCCTGTATCATCTACTTATCAACTTGTTCCCTATCAGATAGACATTCTCCTAATTTTAAACAGATGAGAAAGAAATCGTGATCCAGAGCGTTAAAGAATTTCCACAGGCTTACAAAACTAGTAGGAATCAGAGTATTCTTCACTATTGCATATAATACTCTAGAAATAACTTTAAATTTTTCTCTTCAGAAACTTTTCCTGCCACTAATCTCTTACTTGCAATTATTGTCATCTCCTATCTAAAGTACACAATAGTTTCCAGATGAATGATTCTAACTTTCCTGTTATTTATTCTCAAGCTCTTAGGGTTACACACGCTATCCTCAAATGTAAGCCATAACATTACTCTGCATTTTAATAAATTCTTAATCACAGAGAGAGAAATTCAGGCAAATCACTTACAGCTTGTCTTGGTTTTAGAAATGGAGACATTAAGTACTATTGATCCCTGGAGTTGAATAATCTATTATTCCTTCCTCTCTACGAAGAAATCATTAATTTTGTTCCATTGAAGACATTTTTATCATTCAACGTCGTGTCAGGAATCAGAGGACACACTGAAAAGGCTCCACTGAGAGGATACTAATGAAGGGAACTGTTTACCAGTGGGAGGGGAAGGTTAGGAAGACAGCAAAGACTGCAGAAAGCTCTAAGTCTAGGGAGGGCTGGAGCCCCTTCCCAGCCCCGGTCTGGACAGAGGAGCCTGGATTCAGGCAGCCTTTAGCCGGAGAGGTCCAGCAAGCAGGGTCTACTACTGGGCCACAGGCCACTGGTAGCTGCAGTGTCTCCTTTCATGCCTTTGCTGGAATCAGCCCCGTGAAATCAAGCCACAGAGGTCAGCCTGCCAAGGACAAATGGAGGGAAAAAGAGCGTATAAACAGGAACAGTCCTCACGTGCATCTGTCTGAACACATGGCATCCTTGTTTCACAATTAATGACATAAATTGAGTCCTATCTGAAAGCAAGAAACAAGTGTCACGGGACACTTGACAACCAGAAGGCTTAATCAGTTTCTACTTCCCATGGCCTTGTGGCTGAAACTGTTCTGTCTCTCGCTCAATGCAAAATCAAGGAATTTGACAGGCGGAGACATGCATAAAATCTTACTGACAACAAATAGACTGTAACGCAGAGCAAGACTACGTTAATGTACTCATCTTGCACACAAATCATTTTCTTTTTTCCTCTTGACTCTTGGAAGTGAATTCTATCAAATCTTATTTACAAGATATAATGCAAATGACTCTAGAAACTAGAAATACAACATCAACCCATATAGAAATACATACAGGCATACATATGTCTGTGTGAATATTCAAGTCATTATGTATTCCTGGCTCATTGTAATATATTTCCTATGAAATTACCCGAAGTGCATATGACTCTAAGTAGTGTCCTTCATCATTATTTGTACAAAAGAATCCTAGAGCTTGGAGAGGGCCAGGAAATACAAAACTTCACACAGAAGCAAAAGGAGGAAACGAGAGTGTAAATTATAGGGCTGAACACTACCTAGGCTCACAAAGTTTTACTGCTTGCAATTGTGGAATCACAAAGAGCCACGTTTACTGGTTTACATTTTGCTTGTGGAAAACAAAAAAAAAAATCACTGCCTACCAATTAGGACCTTATGTTCATTTTCTTGAAGCTCTTTCATGATCTAAGGTTTGAGGTGATTACTTAAGCATCACTCCACAGCCACATAATTTCATGGTCTCAGCACACCACTGTAGGCAGACAGGAATGAATTAAATCACTATCTGGAAGACAATGTGGATTTAGGCACAGATGCCAAAAGAAACATAAAGGGGAGAGGATTTCTTTACACAATGTGGGTCACATAGAGTGAATTCCACTATTTCTACTGACCTGGGACAACTTTAATGATCAGCTAAGGATAATATAGAAAAAAAGAGTACAGAGAACAAAACTATATATTAGCAAAAACTATTGTTTTTCTCTCGAGGAAGATGACCAAATTTTATCTCACTGCATTTTAAAGACCCTAAGAAATATTAGCCTATTTTTACATGTGCATATTTTAGGGAAAATTAAAAGAAACTGCATTTACAATGTATACTCTAATGACTTGTAAATCTGAAACTAACAAACAAGTGTGATTTCATAGGTCTGTCTAAAAATCCGTGTTTTTGATATTGTAAGTTTCCAGCCAGTTTAGGTTTGATGTATTGATTTTAGCATTTTCAGGTACTGAATGTGGGAGGTAATAACCATCAGATAAAAGGCTTTCCACAAAATATTTTACTACAGTACGTACGATGACAAGAAACAGAAAGCAAGCCAAGTGTTTCTGAAATGCCAGTTGTGATTTCTTTTTAGACCTTGCTGCCTAAGGAGATATCTAGGACTGCAGAGTCTAGATACCTAGGATTGTGGAGACTGTATTTTGCAAGATTCCACTCCCCTAAATAAAGTTGGTAAGAATCATAGCTACATGCAGGTACTCCCGCATTGCTGGTAATCTAAACAGAGCAGGTGCTACAAAAGCACTGATTGGTTCTTGGTTTTGATCTTAATTGTTTACAATTAAATACCAAACATAGGATAGCCCCTTACACTGATCCATAATTTAACACAGTACTTTTGCTACAAACTGAGGTCCCATTCAAATGCCTAAGGGAAAACTTCACTGAAAGCACATCAAGCTTTAGAAGACAACAGGTGTGACATTGTTGAAAATCAGAAGGCAGTGACCCGAGGAAGTGTAGGGGTGGACAAGAGAGAGCTTACCATCATTACTCCATCTAATCGAGGAATGTCAGGGGTAAGTCATTGCTAATACATCCCTCCCACCCCCTTTCTTATGAAAAAGGGCAACTGTATGCCTCTGTACATTTTGTGAAACCTTCTCATTTCTCAGTATTGGAATTCCTGGGCACATGCTTGAAATACAGTGTGTACAGACAGTCTCTGTTCTAAGCCATGCACCAAAACAACAGACCATGGCCCTGAGACCACCAGCTGCATCCTCCACCACAAATAAAGAGCAGCCTTCTCATGCTGCTGTTTTCTCCACCACTGGCTTCTCTCCCCACCTTGGGGATGGGCTGATCCACCCTATGGTGGCAAGCATGGACTCATGGTCCCGTGTGCTTGCCTAAGCTTGCCTAAGCAGGCATTTCAGACCGCTGAGCTATCTTGATGGTCCTGATTTTGTTATTGATCTTCAAGACAACTTTCTAGGCTTTAGGTTCTCATCCCACCATTCATATATAATATGTATACATATATGTATATATATAATATGTTTATCTTCTATTACTATTTTTTATTTTTTTAAATAAAAATTTTAGAGTACAAAAATAGTATTAAAACAAAAAATTACACGTGGTACAGAATTTCACTTAACAAAGTATTACGAATTTCACTGTATTGCTTGTAGTACATAGTGTTGCCTCCCAACCAGTTACTCATATTACTAAATATATGCATGCAGAATTGGAAGAAAGAAAAAAGACAGAAATACATAAGAAATTAAGAACAGAAAAAGGAGAAACAATTTTAAAACTAGACAAAACAATTAAGCATTAACTGCTCCTTTTCACAGACCAGTAGAAATGCACAGTAAAGTTGTCCAAACCATCCTGCTTACATACATAGATAAATCTCTTTTCCCCACTCTCTCTCCCATCCTTCTCCTCAACTCAGTAACTCTTTCCTTTTCAATAAGTTCATTCCCTTTTCCCAGTATCTTTTGTACCCTTCAGATTCCATATTCTTTTTCAGGTTCTCTCACACCCTGCCATTCTTGCAATCTGAGTTCACTCTGAATGGAGAACATCTGTAACTGAATTGATTCATTTTTCACATGTATTAAATGTGGTGCAAAGGGAAATCTGTTGTTGTTGTCTTAGAGTTCAACCACACACAGCAGTTACTCGTTCTTGTACCATTTATTCTATTCAAGAATTTCCTAAAACAAAAAACCATGTTTGGTTTGTTAGACAAATACTTATATGTCACAGAGCTTATGTTTTTAAATGCTTATTTAAATAAATAAGAGAAAAAAGAAAGAATGAGAAATAAAAAGAATAAAAAAGCAAGAATTAGGGAGGATGTCACCCCACAGGGGGAGGCTCAGGTAAGACTGCCTTAGTAGCTCCTGGCATACAAAAGCAGAAGATTCAGGCTTTTTTTTCTCAGTTTCTCATTTCAGCATGAAGCAAAGTTTCTTCAAACACTTCTTGCATCCCATTCATAAGCACAGTATTTTCTTGAGGATTTAAGTGTGACTTATTTTATTTCCCATATGAAAGTAAACCTCTAAATGATTATTAAAGTCCTTGTTTTTATCTGTCATCTATAGGTAAGGACGGAATGGAGGAACACTATATATCATAGATCCTCTTGCAAAGTCTCGAGTTCTCATTAAAAAAAAATATCATGTTGGTTCTTGTGAACACATTTTTGCTGGTGAAGAAGTGAGATCTATAATCTAGGTACGAGCGGAAGTGAACACAAAACCATAAAACACAGGACTCCAGGTAATCGGGCAATCATATATAATGAGAAAACTGAATGAAAATTATGTTATTTATTGCCATCTACATTTCAACACAAATATTAAAGTGGGAAGTGAATAAAGATCCTCTCTACTGATAGAGGAAGAAAGCAAATAATTTTGTATTTCTTTTTTATTTTAATGAGCAAAAAGATGAAACAAATTTCAAAACAAGATAGTAGGAGAGTAATAATGGTTAATGCATTGCGTATCATCTTTAAATTAAGTTTCCAAGACAGTTGCATTTAACTGTCCAAACGATATTAGCAGAACACTAAGACAGCCTGGGGCGACCGCTGGGTGGTCTAAGCACCTGCCTGACAGTGCAAGGTCCCAAGGTTTCAGCGGTACCGCAGGCCGGCCGTGCTGGCCCTGGAGCCCCAGGTGCACTGTGCTGGCCCCAAAAGCAGCTGTAGTGATGCAGGCTTGTGATCTCAGCTCTGGAGGAGTGGAGACAGGAGGGTTATCATGAGTCTGAACTGCGTATGAGACAGTGTATCAATTAAAAAAAAAAAAAAGCTAGGGGCTGGGGAGATGGCTCAGTGGAATAAGTGCTTGCCTGGCAAGTGCAAGGGCCTGAGTTCAATCCCCGGTTCCGGAAAAAAAATAAAAGAAATTAGTAGTATATCTATATCTATATCTATATATCTGTCTGTCTGTCTGTCTATCTACCTATCTATCTATCTATCTTTTACTTTTCCTTTCCTTTTCTCTATTCATCCACAGTAGTTTCTCCTTTTTTTTTTTTTTAAAGAAAAAAGCTTCTCCCCATTTTGCAATATATATTGTTAAACTTTGATCTTATTTATTAGTTCAGGTTCTCACACTAGGAGACAATATGAAACTTACACAAGTGAGTCTGGTTTATTTCACTTAGGACTATGGTCTCTAGTTGCATCCATTTACTAATTAGTGTCTCCAGCTTATCTTTCTTTATGGCTGAAAAGTACTGCATTGTATGAAAAGCCCAGATCTTTTACATCCGCGCCTCTGTTGGTGGGCATCTGAGTTTCTTTCAAGAACTAGCTATCACAAACCGTGCTGTGATGAATATGGATGCACGTATTTTGTTGTGGTACTGCTTATAATTCTTCTGGGAAGATATTTAAAAGAGAATAGGTGAGTCAAATGGGAAAGCCAATTCTAGTACTTTGAGGAATTGGCACACTGAATAAATGCAGAAAAAGCTTTGGACAAAGCCCAGCATCTATTTATGATAATAACCCTATAGAAAACTGAAATAGACAGTCTATCTTAATCTGAGAAAAGCCATGTATGACAAGCCAACAGCCAACATCCTATGAAATAGACAAAAACTGGTAACATTCTCTCTAAAATCAGGAACAAGAAGAGTGTCTCCATGTCTCCACTCTAATTCAACATAGTTCTGGAAACTTTCATCAGAGCAATTAGACAAGAGAAAGAAATGAAAGGAATAATGATAAGAAAAGGAGAAGCTACATTATCATTATTTGCATATGACATGATATGCTGCATAGAAGGTTCCAAGAATTCTACTAAAAATGTGCTCCAGGGGCTGGAGAGATGGCTCAGTGGTCTAAAGCACCTGCTTGGAACAAGCTTGGCAAAGCATCAGGGACCGCTTTCCAGCCACATGCCAGCCAGCCCCGCCCCCTGGTGGGCTGAGCTGGCCACACACACACACCACACACACTCACCCTCTCTCTCTCTTTCTCTCTCTCCCTCTCTCAAATAAATAAAAAAAAACAATTAAAAAAATAAAAATAAAAAATAAAAATAAAAATGTGCTCCATTTAATACGCATATTCAGTAGCATAGCTGGATACAGTCAACACTAAAAATCAACAGCCTTCTTGTGCACAAATAACAAACTCTCTGAGATAAAAATTAGTGAAATAGTCCCTTTTTCAGTAACATCCAAAAAATGAAACACCTAGAAATCAATTTAATAAAGGATATAAAAGAACTCTACATTGAAAACAAATTACATTAGTACACAAATCAAATATTTCATAATATTCAAATTGACATTTTTCTACTTTATTTTCTTGAAATAGCTGCAAGAATCAATCAGCTTTGGAAATATTAAGGTAAAGGGCCTGAAAACCAAGAACAGTAAAATCAATGCAACTGTACCAAGATGTGTAGCACATAAAAAAGAATTTTTAAATGTTCCATTTCTCTTGTTTATTAGCTACAGGCTACCTAATAAAAATTTCATTTATATGAGACATCTTCTATGTTGATTTATTTTGTACAAAATGATAAATTATTAGACATTTTATGTCTAATTTCCATACCTAGATCTAAAACTGATATGTACTTTGCGTGTTATTATTATTATCAATCTATATATTAGGAATTTATGTGTCTTTTTTTTTTTTTTTTTTTTTTTGGTGGAACCGGGGATTGAACTCAGGCCCTTGTGCTTGCCAGGGAAGTGTTTACTCTACTCATCCATCTCCCTGGCCCCTATGTGTGTCATCTTTCATACAACTTCTACTTGAGACATCAAATGTCATCCTTTGAGATTTGCGTCTGAATTTGAATAGCTGATCTATACAAAGAAATACGGAGAAGGGAGAAAATATATTTCAAGTGGCATGCATATGACATGTCTCATAATTCAGAACAATATCAGTGGGAATAATCAACAAATATTTGATAAATTTTATGTTGGAAAAACATAAATGAAGTTGTGTCCTTGAAAAAAGGGGCTTAAATGTATCGTGTCTATTTCTCCCTCAATTTCCAAGCCCATTTCAATCAGGGCATGAGTAAACTGTGGAAAAACTAAGCTATAACATAATGATTCATCCTTTAGCTCTGCCACTACTAGCAAACAAAAGCATATGCAAATGTATTTCCAAGAGCCTACTTCCTTTTTGACACATCAAATACCTAGAAACGAGAAAGCAATATAAACAGTCCGATTGGACAACTTTCCTTTCCTTTCCAGATTCCTTGTCTTTCTAACATCACAAAGTAAATTTGGAGATTGATTTACACAAAGAAATACACATTTATGGACTGTTTTCTCAGTGTTTTGGTAAAATCTAGCAGCTTAAGAGCTAGCCGCTATTACTGAACTTCTGACTTAAGTGGTTATATCAGTGTTTGAAAATCAAATTGATCATAATACAAGATATATTTACAAGTCCAGAGCTTTTTATTATAAAAAATTTGTGGGTTACAGACCCAGATCATAAGGAATTTCATTAAATAACAATAGGTAAAAGTGTTATCTTAATGTTTCTCATGAACATAGCTAGCTGCATGAACGGATTCTCAAAAGAATTTAAAATTGGTGCTGTGTTCACCACTGAGAGGAAACTTACTTGTACGAAAATACTGTCCTTATAAGAAGAAAGCTACATATTTCTCCATCAAATATTAATATTAAAAAAGCAACAAAAACTCATTTTCTGCATTTATCCCTGAACAGTTTGGTTTGAAGCACACAAGAAAAATCAACAGAAAAATTACTATCCATGTCATAATGCCAAGGAATAAAAAGGTGTGAAAAAGAATCTGCATCACAGGAATGAGTATTTTCATCTATATGTGTTCCATTTTTTTAATACACAGAGGCATCTGGCCAAAGATCTCTTTCACAACGATGCTTTTCCTGAAATTTCTTTAGATGCTCTCACTTTCTTATAGAATACTTGCTGTAAAAATGATACTTCTCTTTCAAAAATCCCTTCCTATTTGTCTGGTTTATGTAAGTACTGTACAGAAAGTTGCTGAACACAACTTTTATGGGTTAACAAATCAGCTGAAGGGACTGTCGGGTGGACAGACCCCTTAGATCATGTGATAATAGGATGAGCCAGTTACCTTATTTTTGTTCTTTCTCATCAGTTTAATCTGATCAGTGCTACCTTGATGGTGACAGACTGAATTTTAGTCAGTGCTGGTTAACTTTTACTTCTAAGTCTCTAGTGTTTCAAAGGAAGTATTCTGTTCTTCATAATAATTGTCCAGGAATATATGTCTCTAAAAGGAATTAAAATAAATCAGCTCTCATTTACCACCTGTGGGCATTTTAGCATGAAGGAGTTAAATTATTTAACTAGAAAAATAGGTATAACAGAAATAAAATCCAGGATTCTTTTGTTTTGTTTTTTTGTGGTATCAGGGATTGAACTCAGGACCTTGTGCTTTCCAGACAAGCAATTATTCTACTGAGCTATCTTCCTGGCCCAAATTCAGTTGTTTTTATATCTAATAATAAGAATAAAGAATGACTGGGACCACGTCTACATTCATAAAATAAGAAAATGATATTTGATATCTGAACCATTTCATTCTTCCCATATGCCCTGAAATCAAGTCTATTCCCTCCTTCTTTCACTGTCTTTGTATCTGAACCAAGTGATCATACTCACTAAGTTTCACTTTTCTCAGCTGAAAACTAGGAAAGTCTTTCTTTCTTTCTTTCTTTCTTTCTTTCTTTCTTTCTTTCTTTCTTTCTTTCTTTCTTGTTACAGGGTCTCACTACACAGCTCAGACTCATAGTGATCCTCCTGTCCCAGGCTTTCCAGCCCTGGAATTACAGGTGTGTGCTACTACACCCAGTTTCTGTGGCCAGCTTGTGTGTCCAGGGTGGAGTTCGCATGGCATGCAGTACAGGGGATTGAACCCAGGTCCTTACACTTGCCAGGCAGGCACTTGGAGTGTGTTAATGAGCATTGGGTTTGCATTCAGAAACTGGCCAGTGGAAGGTCAGCTCCACCTCTTCACCCTCAGGAACAGAATATCAGCACAACATCAGTTAGATGGACACCAAAACACAGCAACTACTTAATTCATTTGATTGTGCAATTGACAGAGAAAACTATGGTCCTATCAGGAAAAAATTTGCGTACGTATCCTATCAGGCTGAAAGAGAACTTGCTAATTGTCTTATTCAAAGAAAAAGCAAAATTCTTTTAAAGAAATTGACATAGGAAACTAAACCATTTAAATATTAATGCAAAAATGGTAGTTTGAGATCTAACCATAATTAAATAGATAATCAAATTTACTTGGGAAGATTTCCCAAACTCACCACAATATAGAACTCATATTTTCCCAATTTTTTAAATTCAGATAAATTTTATTAGGTAGTCACAGTAGACGATTTGAGCAGGAAAAAGTTATGTTTTATCCTAAATTATTATAATGATTAAAAAACTTTTATTTCTAATATCTGTTCATCTTTCTAAGTACCTAGCTAGCTAGCTAGCTTAGTAGCTTTTACTTAAAATGATGTCTCAGTTTCCAGTGGCAAACAATATTTTAGGGTCCCTAGATATTTTAAGTCATGGTTAAGAAATTCCATCCAGTAAGAATTGGGGAACAACTTTTCAGAATTTGGGGAAATCACACACTCAACAAGACTGTAAAGGCAAGCTAAAAATAAGTTTGTAACAGAGCTGTCAGTCATCATACACGAAAGATGAATTACAACACTCATGGATATCTTCAAGAGACATGCAAGACCAAAGCAAAAGCTTCTGAGCATTTTGGGAGCACTGCACAGCACAGACTCAAGGAAGAAAGAAAAAGAAAACCCTAAAAATAAATATCTACCTAGACGGGGCTGGGCATATAGCT
>NW_004524678.1:7741676-7743417 GCF_000260255.1 Octodon degus | reverse complement strand
GATCCCCCGGCCTGCCATGCTGACCAGCCCCGGGGACACACTGAGACAGCAATTGAGACAGGGCTTGAGGGCACATGCCTGTAATCCCAGCTCTTGGGAGGCTGAACACAGGTGGATCACTACGAGTCTAATCTGGTAGTGAGACCCTGAACACCCTGTAGAACCTTCCCTAAAATACAAAGACAAAAACAAACAAAAAAGATGAGGTTCAGCAGTGAAAGATGCTTGAAAAGTTGATGGACAGGCGGGAGTCACTCATGATGGGGGATAGTTTTCCACTTGGTTAAAGCAGCAATACAGAAACTTTGAGGTGGAAGAATGAGGACAACGGAAGAGAAAATCATAGCAAACGAGGTCAACAGCCCCCGGAGAGGAGGCTGAGCAGATCTCTTCCATATCTGTTCCAATCTGAGTAAGGTAGGAAGTCATCAGATGATTAGAAGCATAAGACAGACCAACAGACAGACAAATAGACTGCCAGCCATGCTGACTTTTGTGTTGAAAATGCAATAAAGGTGTTCAAACCTCAAAGTGGATCATTATCATATGGCTTCTTGAACTCAGGCTGAAGCCCACAGTGAGTCCATTCTCTGAAGTGTGCAGTGTGAGAGAAAAAACCTGGACATGACTTGTGGAGTCTCATAAAAATAATAAGAAAAAGAGGTGGGTTCCCTTGTGCAAATTTCAATACAGATCTGTTAGTTATTTATTTGTATTGAAACAGTTATGATTTCTATCTGGAGGTTCCCACAAAGCTTCCTGTGCTCAGAGCCGGAGTATCAGGGAGGTGACTTCACTACAGAGACCTGACAGTCACTAGGGGATTGTCTCCTGCTGAGCTCACATTACTGTGACAGGGAGAGGTGAAGCCTGGAAGGTTGGGTCTGCTCTGGTTATCCCCTGATCTGTCTCTGTCTCTGTCTCTGTCTCTGTCTCTGTCTCTGTCTTTCTGTCTCTGTCTTTCTGTCTCTGTCTCTCTGTCTCTGTCTCTCTCTTAACCTCTCTCTCTCATCTCTCCCTCCCTTTCTCTATATAAAGGAGAGAGAGAGAAAAAAAAAGAAAGAGGGATGGAGAGGGAGGAAGAGAGGGATGGATGAAGGAAGATATAGAGATAGAGATATACAGATAGAGATATATAAATATCTTCTTGTCTATCCAGACAGTCATGAGCTCTCTCTCTTCTGCCATGTCATCCTGCACTGAAGTCAGCTGACTGTGGACTGAAAGCTTTACCTGTGAGCCCATATCCCCTCTCCACCCTTACATAATGGGTGTTGGATATTGTGCCTCAGGAACAAGAAAGTAAGTAAGACAGACGCATCTCCCTATCGCTCTGTGTCAACCTTAAAGTCACTAGTCCAGGTTGTCCTTGAACTTGTGATCCTCCCACCTCCATGAACTGCTGTGATTTTAAATGCAAAATAAATTTAAGAATTTTAGTATAGTGATAGCAGAGCACCCAACCAAGTGGAGAGCTTTGGTGGTTGCAAAAACCTGGCAAGGTTTTCAAGAATGGCTCCAAGTTTTTCATCTGTGGAAGTACCTTCACTCAAATCGGAAAACGTGTAAAAGCAGATCTGAGACTGAGAAAATGTCAGGAACTATACATAGCAAGATCTGATATGGCATGTAGACTTCATGTAGCGCCTGCCAAGGGAAATTCTAAATCCAGAGCAAGAACTGACCTATATGTCAAACAGCATCGAAGTTATCACTAGCCTAAGTGGGATAGACCGGGCAC
>NW_004524678.1:7739479-7740344 GCF_000260255.1 Octodon degus | reverse complement strand
CACTATGCTTCAGCAAGGCCTTGAATTCAGCATGTAGCCCAGGTCTCAAACTGATGGTAATCGTCTCACATCAGTCTCCCCAGTGCTGGGATGACAGGCAAGCCCCACCATGCTGGGCCAAAATCTATAAGTTAGGTGTTTTGTTTTGTTTCGTTTTTTCTTTTTCAGTAATGACAACAGTCTAAAGTGTCTGTTATGTTTACAGCTGTGAAGTATGTGACACAGATACCTGTCTTGAAGAACTTACTGGAAGAATCTTGAGTTCCAAGCTCATCAGCTGTTCAGCATTCTCTTCCTACTGGTTCATTACCCAGGGAGTCTCCGGTGGCAGTCTGACCACTCAGAGGTGGTCTGGGTACCACAGAGCAAAGGCCTCCGCTTCCCAGTAGGGCGAAAGTGGGCGCCAGCTTGCTTTACCGGCTGTTTGCTCCTTCCGAGCAATGCTGACACAAATTTGCTTTGAAATTAAAATCCTCATCTATCTGATTAGTTTGGCAAGAATAACAAGGTGTTTGTGCCAACTAAATTAAAAAGAGAAAACAGAGATAGCATAAGAGATAAGATAAAAAATGGAGAATGGAGAGGCACTTTTAAAATTCCTCATGATAAAGAGGTAGTGTTTACTTGAAGTAGAGCTGCAAAACAAAATTTGAAATAATCAGAGATTTGATAAAGCCAGAGAAAAATAAGATCTAAGGAAGAAGAAAATAAATTACTCAGATGGTGGTCACTGTTTAGATGGCTCTAAAATTTTGCCTTTAATTCCATAATAGTTGGTAGTATATATTCTACATATATGATTATACAATATCTAATTGCTCATAATCAAATTTCATTAATTGTACTAGTATGATATTATGGAACA
>NW_004524678.1:7737054-7737964 GCF_000260255.1 Octodon degus | reverse complement strand
TATAATGCATTTTTAAAACTGCACACTGACTAGAACACAAGGTATCTAATCAGATAGCCTCATTTCTTTTCCCTGTGCAAGTTGGTTAAATAATTATATGGTGAAATAGGTCAATTTTGTTCTAAAAGTATCTGAAAATAGTATGTATGTTTACTTTACTCTCTCAAATAATTTAGGTGATGCAAGCTTGGTCCCCAGAACTGTAATGCCCTCATTGTCTATTTTATCTTTTTAATTAGCATGTTACCAAACTAGGTCATGAGGATTAGGGTGAATGAAGTTTCGTTGGATGTAACATAGACTGCCTTAAACATAATTTGTATAAGTTTGCAGACAGCAATTCACTGCCTAGACGTATATATGGCTTCTGAAAAACTATTACAGAATCAGAGAGAAGGAATGTGGCATTGAAAAGAAAAAAAAAAAAAAAACACCTATCAGCATAGAACATGTATCTCTCTACTACCTGGAATTCAGTGAAACTCATACACATTTGCCCCTGATAGTCAAAGCCAGGCGTAAAAGAATGATCACACCCTTACTGATCTATGCAAATTTATGGCACAATTAAGTAAGCATAAAATTCGTTAAGTGTCTCATAGCTTATAAAGCTTTCAAGCCCTGCAAAAGAGATAAATTTGACATATTTATTAGATTTGGGCTTTAAAAGAAAATAGTAAAAATTTTGATTCCATCATAAATGGCTTATGCCTATGTGTAGTCTTTGCTAGTGTGAACTGTGTATTACTGAGGAGTCCTTTGGCTTATTGGCACTTCCAGATGAACGAGGATGCCTTTGCTCACTAACCTGTTTGCCGTCTGCAGAAAGGGGACTTAAGTACTAAACATTTGAAAACAGCACATTGTACAGTGTATCTGAAAGCATTGGTAGCTAAGAAAGCACACTCCT
>NW_004524678.1:7722706-7730920 GCF_000260255.1 Octodon degus | reverse complement strand
GTGAAGAACCTCCTCTTCTTAATACAAAAACAAACAGTTTCGATGCAGTGTTTTGGCAAGCAAAGCCAGAGCCAATTATGCAACAAATTTATTCTTCTCTTAAACGTTAGGTTGCTGTCCCAAAAGATGGGAAAGGACCTGAGCTCTCCTTCACTTTGGTTTTCAAAGCCCTAGTCAGTAGAGAGTATTTTCTTATAAAATACGTACTGGCTAATTACAACAAGCCATAAATAGCACCTAGTATTTAAGTAGGTTCTAAAAAAAGGAAACTATAACATGTGATTGTTTACCTTTTTTCAGTAAACCACCCCCTTGATGCCTTAAATGTAGGTCATGTCTATAACACAAACCAAAAAAGGGGATATGAATGAAGTACCAATTTGTGTTTGTGTATACAAAACAGTTAGGAGAGATATACAGCTACTTTCTCTTAACTCAATGAGAAAAAAGATTTGTACTAATAGTTTTCAGACAGGATATCATGTCTGAATCTTGTACTATGAATGACTACTACAAAGACAACAATAAGTAATGTATTAATTATGCTAACTGTCCTACCAACCTGTTTTGAAACTGTCTCATTGCTATTTCTCACAAAACTTAATTTAATTTTTTAAAAAAACTTCCTAATATTTTCTGCAATAAATGAGATTATGACCCACAGAGAGGAATTTGATATTTATTCACCTCTACCTGTATAATATCTTCACTTTTTTGTCTAATTTTTCTTAATATATCTTCAAATTGGCTAGTATACTTATAGTATTTGGTAATGAATAGGGAAAAGGAAAGGGAAATCAATATTGCTTCACGTTTAAGGGGGTCTAAGTTGGATGGCAGTTAAGAGATTGCACTTTCTCTACCAATAATCATTAAATACTGAAACTACTTTCCCAAGACTCAGCAAAATAGTTGGTTAACATTGACCTTTCTATTAGTAAAGATAGAAGTAAAGGTAGAACTACAACTCCATGTGAGTACAAAACAGATGTGCATGTGTGTGTGATGCAGGCATTAACAATGGACTGGTAATCATTATTTCATAATACTGTATTAAAAACTCACAGGAGACAATAGATTTCAAAGTAGAAATGTCTTGGCATCTTTTATCTTAAAATTCAACCTAATGCTTTTGTGAATTAATAAATGTCTGTGTTTCTTTTCCCCACATGTCTGTACATAAGGAATACAAAACCTCTTTTGAGAGAGTTCAAAACCAATGAAAGAAGCAAGCAAAACTCTATTTAATATGTATTTTTAGCTAGGGCTTGGCAAAACCAGATGCCAGAGCAGTTCTACAGTTCTGAATACTAAATATTCAACAGATGGCTCTTCTTAGATTTCATCCCATCTGGAAATGCCCCAACAGGAAACAAAGATGGTCTTCAAACTGTCTCTTTTCTATTAAAATACACTTTTCACACATACTATGTATTGGAAGGTAAAATGTATAGGATAGTCTTACACAACAATGGAAGTTGAGGGATTCTGCCAACTTCATATAGGCAAATAAAGATCCTTCCAAACAACAGTTTCATACCCATTTACAAGTGAAATGTTCAAAGAATAGAAGATGAAAAAAGACTCAAGGATGTTCTTGGAATTCCTACTTCTCACAATTTCTCGATGCCAACTCTGTACTCCACAGCTCCTGTATCATTTCAAACTTTCTGTTCACCTCTTCTGCATCAACACTTCCAGCTCTCAGGTCAGGCGACTCAGTTAAATAATAAAACCACAGTGAGCTGGTAATTTCTACTGAATGAAGATTGTTCCACTGTACAGCTGAAGAGGAACTCCAATGAGTCTCCAAGAACAGTCCTAAATTAACAAACTCAAATGATAGATATTTTATATTCTATCCAAGTGTAGTATGGATTGCCTGTTTTCATTATAAAAGATAATGTATTTGTGGATGGTGTCCAAGCAAGCTCAGTCCAAAGTAGTTCTATTCAAATAGTCGTACTAACCTTAACGTACAATTAGTAACATAAAAAGTATTCAATAAATAGCACTAAAAATCTTGTTTTATTTTTAGTTGTAATCTTTAGGCATAATAAAGTCATGTCTATGGCAACAATACATGTCAATTTTGTCATTTTAACCCATTAGGATTTTAGCAAATCAGTGACAGGGAGAGCAGTAGGGAACCAGAAGTCAAGGGTAGTTGTTCAATTTGTATTCATTTGAAGTCCTTTTCTTTCTTCCCTTAGGCAAATCACTTTGAAAGTTTCAATGTTCTTATATATAAAACAACATTCCTTCCTACCCAGAATTCTTCTTAGAATTGCATGTTCTTAGTCTAGATAGAAAATTTCTCCCCAAAGACTGTGTGTTCATGGGCTGAGCTATCAAAAGGGGACCAACCCAAACGGCTGAGAGGCACAGCAGCGGATGCACCCACGGAGGAGCTCACAGGGGAAGCGGATAGGAGGTGCACCCTGGGCGGAAGAGGAGGAGCCTGGGGTGTGGCCAGAAAGGGTGCGCTTGGGTTTGTGGGCCCTTTCTCCTTCCCTATTTCTCTCTGGGTCTGTCAATTTCTCTGCCTCTTTCTGACATGAGATGATCAGCTTCTTTCCTCTTCAATGTAATATATATAGTTATTACATATTTTCAGTTCTTGCAATTTATAATCATCTTGGAAGTGGTTATATGTATATAGTATGGCTTTTCTGTTTTTTATTATTCCCCTTCCCTCCCCTGCCCCCACCAATTCCCCTATCTGCCTTTTCACATCTCTTGATATTGTCTTAGTCGTGTTAAGGCCCACAGTGTGTTTATAAACTGGGGCAATCAGGCGCCTGTGCATGGCATGTCTTCATTATTTTTATTTCTCCTTCCCCTCTTCATCTCTCAGCCTAGTTCCACTGGACCACTGACCTACTGCAAAACACTTATCCCCTGTCCTTTCTACCTATCCTATTGTTTTCTTGGTTGCTACTTTGGCTCACCCCAATGAGTGATATCATGCTGCTTTTAAGATTGTTTGTGTGATTCATTTCATTTAATATTATATTTTACAGGTGCATCCCTTTCCTTACAAATATCTCAAAGTTTTCATCCTTTATATCCAAGTAATATTCCATTATACATAGGAACCACATTGTGTGTATCCAGCTGCCTGTTCACAGGTATACAGGCTGCTTCCAGGAAGTAGCTAGCATGAACTGTGCTGTAAACACTGGTATACAACTATGGTAGTACCATCATTTAAGCTCTTGGAGGAGGTACCCAGCAGGAGGATCACTGCAGTGTGTTTCTGCAATAATGTTTCAGGGAGAGGAAATTAGCACTACCTTGAGATTCTATCTCTCCCCAGTTAGAATGATTACTGTCAAGAAAACACATAGGTGAGAAAAAAAGAAAGAAAACACATAAACAAAATATTATGAATGTGGTTGATGATGTGGAAAAATGGCCCCCTTTAAGAAATGTCTATGAATGCAAATTAGTGGAGCCATGGAAGACAATAGTATGGAAGGTCTTCAGGAAAACTAAAACTACTGTATGATTTTGGTATATTTCTCCTGGAATATTCATAGAAGAATCAAAACCAGCCCATTAAAGAGACAACTATACACCTATATTTATTGGGGTATTGGTCACAATACTCATGTTTTACAATAAAGCCAGAAATATAAATGTTTTCACAGCAGCCTGGCTATGAAAGAAAAGACAGTGGCCTTCAGTAGCGGTGGAATATTTGGGACTGAAGGAAATCATTTTATCATATTCTCTCTCTCTCTCTCTCTCTCTCTCTCTCTCTCTCTCTCTCTCTCTCTCTCTCTCTCTCTCTCTCTCTCTCTCTCTCTCTCTCTCTCCCCCTCTTTTGGGGGTATACATGTGTTTGAAAGAGTCAATAAAATAATAAACACCTTAGCATTTTTAATGCTGACTTTTGAAATCAGGAGCATGAAAAGTTCAAAACAATTACTTTGAATATCCTTACAGAGCAAAAATGGAAAATGTTCACAGCACACTGGAGGATTTAAAAATAAAAATGTTATTCAGCACCAGGTCTACAGGGTCTCTCTGCACAGATTGGGCTCATAGCGATTCTCCTGTTTTCAGCCTCCCAAATGCTGGGATTACAAGTGCGAGCCACCATGCTGGGTCTCAGTAGCCATCTCAGCTCACCGCATTGACAGAACCAGAACAGCAAGCTGAAGATCCATTCTGCTCCCTGCCTCTGCCTATTCAGGTGCTTTAACCTGCTGAGCTATCTGGCTGGTCCCTGGAGGATTTGACTTAGAAAGACACAGACTACTTCCTTCATCTTTTGAGAGAGAGAGAGAGAGAGAGAGAGAGAGAGAGAGAGAGAGAGAGAATGAGAGCATAGGCAAACATCCTTCCAGACAAGTGTCAAGAACTTAATAAAATTCTAATTTAATAGCTTCTATTCATCTCAAAGCCATCAGCTGAATTTCTTGATAGAAGGTGAAGCTAGTCTGCAATAGAAAAAAGATGAAATTTACAACAGCTCCAAGAAAAATGTTATTGATCAATATAAAAGGAATCCTAGGTATTGAGAATCTGGATAAGATTGAGCGGATACAGAAAATAAATTTAGAGTGAAGCCAGTACTTTAGTTTGGGATTCTCTGGCAGTGTATGGAATTTGACCCCCAGAAGTGAAGAAAGTAAACACTCGTACTCCCCAGGGCCCTCTATTGACAGGAAGCTATGATAGAGGACAGCATGGAATGCAGCTGAAAGTGTTTCCAAGAGCCTAAAGTGATCAAATACCAATTATCAACATAGGAAGATGACAAGTACTGACAGAAAAGGCATGTAAGAATATCCTTATTTTGTCACGGGAGGGACCTATATCTGAGTTGGAAGACTTTTTTAAAACTCATTACTCAACCTCAGATGAGTGAAACTTAAAAGTAAGTAGATTTTACCTGTTCAAAGCTCTGATCTGAAATAGTGGTGAGTATTTCCTATGAAATGCAGTGCTTGTTATGAGATGAGATACGGGATAATTTCTGGGAACAGGGCCCCAGAAGTTTTGCGACAAAAGTAACAGTTGCATATTTGTCATCCACTCTGCACTAGACAACTGATAATTATCACTACTGTGGATAAAGTCACCATTGTGTAGTTAAAAGAATATTTTTACTCAAAACCACATAATATATTCAAGTGAAAATTAGTTAAATGGAATTAATACTCCTTCCCTAGAAAAAAATGGTACTATTGAAAATAACTATATTATCACCTAAAAAATAATAAATTTTCCTTATTTCAAAATACAGAGTTGTTAGGAGAAATGTTAGTATTTTCACTGTTTAATTTTCTTCAAAAACATTTATTTAAAAAAATTAAGTTCAGGATAAAATATGCTACATTCCGTAAGTGTACACAGGGAGGGGTAGAGACTGCAGTAAACTCCAACCCTGGAACTTTGTCCCAAGAGAAGGAAAAGAAGCCCTGGGGCCATTTTCATCCTTAGCCCTTCCAGAGGGACAAAGCAAGGGAAGATTTCAGTTCAGCAACGTTTTCCCAAGTGGAATCACAATCCTACGCACTGCAAAACCAGCCCTTGCTCAGGGAAGAAGGTTCAGTACATGGCATGCTACTCTGCACGCGTGAGGATGTGGCTAGGGAAAGCAAAGCCAGCTAATTTATGTCAACTTCAGTACTTGGCAAGCTGGCTAGACTGCCAGGGATGGAGTGCGTCCCTCCTGAAACAGTTGTGAAGAAAAAGACCATTACCTTGTCTTCATCTCAGTAGCAGAATTCTCTTTCCACTACCTTCCATTAGATGCAAAGGAACCCTTTCTTAACCCAGGCAACCTTAAAGTAAAGAAGACCTCCTTTGGACCATCAGAAAGTAAAAAGTAATGTGCAGGTTTATCATGCTCAGTTGTTTCCATAAGAGCCAGGAGCAGGATTCTATGGAGCATAAAATTTAAAGAAAATTAAGGAAAAATATCTAAAAGCGTAAGTAGGGCTGGGGATATAGCTTAGTGGCCCAGTGCCTGCCCGGCGAGGGAATGAGCTCCAGTCCCAGCACCAAAGGAACAAATACAACACAGAAGTCAAGGTCTGGCATATGGGTGCTAACCCAAGTGGTGTTTGTTTCCATAATACTTATCCTCAGTGTTGATGGCTGCAGTACTTGTCCTGAGATACCTCGCGGGTCACAGTCCTAACCCTATTCCCTCAATTTATCGTGAGATATCTCAATGTTATTATTTTCACAACATTCCAGTATTTGGAGACTTTGGAAACAAAAGACATCATTTTAATTATAGCATTCTATTCTAGTAGGGGCATTCTCATTTAAACACTATAGTAATTCTCCATGACTGAAAATTAAATGAATACTGGCTGCAAGCTAAGCTTGTATTTCTTTTTCTGCCTTGAAATGGGAATTAAGGGGCCTCCTGTACATGAGAAGCTTTGCAGTTTAAACCTCCTTACTGTAAAGCAAAGCTTCTCCTCATCACTACACCCTGGTTGTTGAAGAACAAATGATTTGCACGAAAGTTTTGACAAACATTTGTCCATACAGAAGTGTGAGTTAAAATTCAGGAGGAAAAAAGTACTGATCTGGCTGTTGACATGTTACTACCTAGAATTTAGTTTCATCACATGACATTTTAATCACCCAGTACTTTGGCAGGACTCGTCCAAAAATTTTATGAGTAACATAAGCAGCATCATTGGAGATCTGGGAATGTCACTCCCCTCTACGTGTCTGCCATTTTCAGCGGTGACAGTGTGTGCAACCTTACCATGAAAAGCTGAGTCCTAATCAAGTGTCATCTGCCTGCTAGTATGCCGGAATCTCTGGTGCAGAGCATCCCTGCTCAGCAAATTCAGAACCTGTGTCTATCTGAAGTTGTTCGTGTAACTCTCTGCCTACAGAAAGTACAGAGCTTCGAGAAACGTAGCTGCTGCCATGCTCCAGTCAATACACGACAGTACGGGGACAATTTAAAGGCCAACTCACCCAGATGCTTCAACATATAAAGGAGAAAGAAAGACAAGGAAAGAGGAACGAGAAAGATTTTCACAGATCGCAAAAGACAAGTGAAATGTCAACTACACAAAATGTGTGGATTTTGAACTCTGATTCTAGCAATCCAACTGCAAAGTAAGGAGACAGTCAAGGACGGTCAACCATTAGTTTCGATGATACTGAAAAAAAATTAACTTTAATGATTAATGTTACTGTGGTCATATTTTCAAAATATATCTCATCAAGACAGATTCTCAAGTGTTTTAAAGGAGAAAATAATTAACAACTGACTGTCCCATGTTTGTTCTCTCTCTTTTCTTACTCATTTAACTCCAGCCATCAGACCTTTAAGGTCACGCATCAATCTACTCCTCAGTCAAAGAGATGTACTTGGCTGGCCCTAGAGAGGGCTGAAGGAAGATGAGTCTGTGCTGCTTATCCTATCACTTCCACTCTGCCAACACAATGTTAGACAGTGGTGGAGTGTTTCTATCCAAATCCAGAGCTCCTGTTATGTGGGACTTCCCTGTACCCACCAGGCTCCCATTGGGGCCAGGCCCCACTCTTACTTGGCCCGCTAAGCAACAGTCATCTTGGCCTGTTCTTCAGGGTACAACCATGCTCAGGTCTTTCTCAAATTACAGTATGAACTACTTTGTGATTTTTTTTTAATTGCTCTGTTTTAACGATGCATCCTGTTGGAACTCTCATCAATATTTCCTCCTGCTATGATTAATTAATGACCCAGACAAACTAATACTTTATTGACCTACAGATCAAAGGTGACTTAATAAAATATAGTAAACTTTTAACTAGACCTTGATAAAGGCTAGAGCTTTTTTCATACTTCTTTTTTCTTTTTTAATGTACTTTATTTTTTCGAATTGTATTTTTAAAATTTTTATTCATTTTACTGAGAAAAAAATAGCAAAGAAATAGCTTCAAAAGAGGTTAGTAGGACAGTTACAGTAATTAATATATTGCATATTGTCTTCATAGTAGTTATTCAGAGGACAAGATGCAAACGTGACATCTTCTATAGGGGCCGGGGAGATGGCTCAGTGGAATAAGGGCTTCCCCGGCAAGAGAAAGGGCCTGAGTTCAATCTCCAGTTCCGCCAAGGGGGGGGAAAAAAAAAAAAAAGATATTTGTCTAGACGATATTAGTACAGACCCTTTCTTCTCATTGAATGAATAGAAGGTGGCTGTATATCTATCCTAAGTATTTTGAATATACATTTTTTTT
>NW_004524678.1:7719385-7719871 GCF_000260255.1 Octodon degus | reverse complement strand
CTTTACCTGCTATGTAAAACACCCTCATGACCACAAATACATGATGTAAATCACATATTTAAATTTCCAGTGGCGATCAAATCTTACATGGTACATCAATTTCTGTACTCCTGTTTTTATTACATGTTATATGAACTAATCAGCAGAGTCAATACCACTCAGAGTGTATATTGTATATTTCCAAATTCATTACAAACTCATCCAGAGTTGTAGAAAACTTCTGTAGCTAGTACACAGTACAAAAAAACTTTTAAATTGCCCTTTCATTTTAAAAAAGTTTTTAGAAGACATCAGAATGTAACGGGTGAAAAGGGGTCATATAAAATGATAATTGTACAATTTGAAATGTGAAAAAATAGGTTGACTTATTCTTTAAGCAAAATTCTAAGTCAAAATTCACTGAAAAATCATGAGGTTTCGATTAAGGATTTGATTTTTTTTTTTTTTTTTTTTTTTCAGGGCAAGGTGCAGGAGCATACATTTGTC
>NW_004524678.1:7709934-7719285 GCF_000260255.1 Octodon degus | reverse complement strand
AATGGGAACTTTTGGCATCAAATACAGGTCAAGACAAAATTTCTTGAAAGGTATTTACCCAAATATCCTTTTGTAGCATCTGTCTTTTCTAATACCCTTTTCTGTTTCCTGTTATAACTAGAGAAGTCTTAGAAGTAACTTGATTTTCTACTTCCACAAAACTGTTGTCTCCTATTCTAGGTATTTGAAACCTGATTATGAACCTAGCATACTTCCATTCAGAAATTAGTCCTCACTCAGTTGGAAAAATGTAGGAGCTCCTGTCAGTAAAGCCACAGGTTGTCCTCTTGGTCAATTCTTCTTTGAATTTTACATCTCAGTTATGAAAGATTAATCTCTTCTCCCATTGTATGACCAACTGCAAATTAACTTTAACATTTGCTATTTTTTCCTCATGTTTTAATTTTGATATTTAACCTCCCACAAAACTTTACACGAAAGACTAAGAAAGACTGCATCTCTCAACCTCCTTTGCAGCTGTCATCATGAAATTAAATTTTGTCCAATAAGATAGACGCAACAGTGATATATTAAATAGTCATGAAGGTCTTCAAGCATAGGGCAAGTACCTTCTTTATTACAACCTTTGACAAACTGACCAGAAGTAACCAAAATGATTTGAGTTCCTGCTACCTTGTGCTACAAAATTATTTTGATAAAAAAAGAAAAAAGGACTAGATAATGTCCCTGACACCATGGAGAGCTAAGTTATTTTCTTAGACTTTAAGGCAGGATTTAATGAATTTTTTGTATATGTTTCATTCCATTACATTTATTGAAAAAAAAATACCCTACACTGATTACACCATTTAAACATGAATTTCATATTAATCCCTAAAAAATAAGCATTCTATTTATTATGAATTATCCACTTAAAATAGAAACTGAGAGCTGGCCAAGTAGCTCAGCAGATTAAAGCACCTGCAAGCAGGTGCAGGGGACAGGGGTTCAATCTCCAGGCCTGTGATGCCTGGAGATTTGCCAGGCCTCAGGGCACGATGAGAAAGCAATTGAGACTGGGCATGGTGGTGCATGCTTGTAATCCCAGCTCTTGGGAGGCTGAACACAGGCGGGTCACTACAAGTCCGCTCTAGTAGTGAGACCCTGTACACCCTGTAGACCCTTTCCTAAAATACAAAAGAAAGAAAGAAAGAAAGAAAGAAAGAAAGAAAGAAAGAAAGAAAGAAAGAAAAAGAAAAAACTGCTTCACAGATCATTTTAGGGAAATCAAAAGTCTTATAAATACTTACAGCTACAAATGATCAGAATAATTAAAAAAAACCTTACCATGTCTTCAGCAATGCTAATAGTTCACACAAACACAGACATCGTATGCCTTTTAATGAAAAATACATATTTTATATCTATATATAAACATGTATAATTGCATGAAACATAATTGAAGGAGCTTTTACGAAAGAAGGTTTCTTTCCTTATTATTTCTGAGTTTTCACTTTTACTTATATCAAATAGAAATAAGGAGACATATAAAAATCAACTGGGATAACTTTTATAAAAATGCCTGTTATGTGTTACATATGGTTTGAAAAAATGTAGTATATGTGCTCAAACTTACTTAGACTTAACTTACTCTTCTTACAGTTATCACAAAAAAGTTAACATTATTAAAATTTCTGAAATTTTGAAGCAGCTAGAGAGCTATCAACTAACACTATGAGTAAAGTAGCTCTTAAACCATACCCTATATCTTAGCAGCTCCTAGCTGTGTTAATTGATACACTGTGTCAACTTGGGCTGAACCAGCTCCTGCAGTTCTCAGTGTGGGGGCCTAGCCCTGCAGGTGGGCAGAGCCCAGGAATTGGGCAAGGCTTCCTGCACCCTGCCCGGCTTCCTGCTGCCCTGCCCCGCTTCTGGGAAGAAGGCCCAGTCTTCGGAAGAGCTTGATCTTTGCAGCCACTCCACTTTAGAGGAGCGCTGATCTTCACTGTGGAGCGCTGGTCTTCGCAGTCAGCGCAGAAGGAATAGAGAGGGTTGATGGCTGCGGCTCCTCCTCTGCTCTTCATTGTTTTCTGCCGCATGAACTGCTGTTGTTTGCCTTGGAGCCAGCGGAATATGAACTGAACCTTCCAGTAACTGTGAGCTAAATAAACCTTTCCTTCCTTCATTTTGAGTGTCGGGTATTTGTCCCAGCAACCAGTAAAAAGTAACTAAGACACTATCATTCATTAAGGGTTTTTTTTTTTTTTTTTTGGTAATGAATATTTCAGAATCAGTTTTTATAAATTGTCTTATTACTCACTGTTCAATTGTTGTTCAGCCTGAAAAGCTCTGTGTTAGGGGCTAAACCATGGCCCCAAAAATGCCTGTGTTAGGATCCTAACTGCCAGTGCCACACAACACAATCATATTTGGCAATAAATTTTTAGGAAGGTGATAAAGCTAGAATGAGTCTTTCAGGGTGGGTGACTTTATTATATAGACTCTTCCTCTTAAAAAGAAGGACTTGGGGCAGGCAAGATAGCTCAGTGGACTAAGCTCCTGCTTGGGCAAGTGCGGGCACCAGGGTTCAGTCCCCAGCACAACGTCACGCTGGTCCCGCCCCAGGTGTGCTGAGCCAGCCATGGAGACCCAGCGTGCTAGCACATGTCTGAAAGTTTTCCCAAGGGAACAGGCCACTGGGAAAATATGAGGGTCAGAGGACTTAAATGTGTGAGACTCTGCAACGGACACACATATTCCTTCAAAAAGGATAGAATTGCACAGTTTGAGGTACCTTTATTTTTCCCTTTTTGTACAAGGAATTGCACTCAGGGCCTTGCGCTTGCCAGGTGGTCACTGTGCCACTGAGTTGTATCCCTGGCCTGAGTTACCCTATAGATTCTGTGAAACTCTCCTACCTTTATTTTTAATTTTGGTGACAAAATACACTTTTTTAGTGAAAGCAAGTAGTATCAACATATTGTCTGAGCATTGTGCTTTGAAAAATAATGCTCATGACCTCAGATTAGCGAGGAGACATCACGGACGCATAGGCACAGGGGGATCAAGTACATTGTTTAAAATTCTTTTTTTAAATATTGCAGAAAAAGACACATTGCCAAGCACTTCCCTCAAAACATTGTCATGTGCTTTGAGCACACTTGTCCCATCTTTCTTGCCACCTTCCAAAGCAGTCCTGGAAGTGCTGATCCATATCGTCGTGAGCTGTGATTAAACAAAACCACAGGACGTACCGCTGACGGGCGTCACCGATGGAAAGCCAGCTCGGGAAACGTCACCAGGCGCCCCCTCGCCTTCTCGTCCCACCTGCACCCGGACATTTCTGAGTGTTCACAGAGTCAAAATGACCGTGAGAGGTAAACTTTTTGAGTGAACTCAGGCCATGAGCCAGCCAGGGCAGCATACCAACTCAGATATCCCTAAAAGAGGATTTACGGAACTGTTTCAGAAAGGATCAAGGTCAATCGGATCGGCTGTTTGGAGTGAGAGAGGATTAATGATAATGTCTTATTCTATAATGAATTTTATTTATTTATTTATTTATTTATTTATTTATTTTGTAGTACTGGCATTTGAACGCAGGGCCTTGTGCGTGCTAGGCAAGAACCCTACCACCGAGCGACATTCCCAGCCTTGAAATGATTTTTTTTTTAAAAAATTGAATATTCACTGTGTTTTTGGATCCCACCTTGGCTACAGTTGTGTCATATACATGCATATACATTAATCCACAGCAGAGCTGGCCAGGATAACTCAACAGTAAAAAGCACCTGCTTAGGCAAGCTTAGGCAGGCACAGGGGACCACGGTTGGATCCCCAGCACCACATACCGCAACAGCGCTGCCCTCAGAGCAGGCTGAGCTGGCCAAGAAGAGGAAAAAAAAAAAGTCCACAGCACTCTTCCATTGAGATTAGAAGTCCTCAACTTGAACTACACTCCTGGCTTGATTTTTTAAAACACTTAAATAGCCTTACATATACTGATTTTTCATTTACATATAGTTACATTATTAATTGATCATCATAAAGTAACTGCTGGCATGTCATTTATTTTGAAGTACTTTTGATATGTTTACTCTTTCCTTGAACCCTTTTTTGCATATGTAAGTAATGAGTATTCAGACTTCTGAAAATAAAATAATTTTGAAAAAAAATTATATATATTATCACATGAATTCACTCTAATTACTGTTTATATAATATTTATTTATTTGCCAACTACACATATCTAACCAATTAAGCTTACCATAAGAAAAAATTTCAGACACTGATATTTTTAATTATGTGTATTACTACCTGTTACTTTTTGTAATGAGTATGTGTACTTTGGTTTCTTTTTCTACCTTACAAAGATTTTCTTTTTTAAGATTTATTCATGTGGTACATGGTCTCACTATGCAGCTCAGACTCATAGTGATCCTCCTGTCTCAGCCTTCCCAGCTCTGGGATTACAGGCCTGTGCCACTACGCCCGGTTTCAATGGCTGGCTTGGTGCAGGACCAGCATGGCATGCGGTACCAGGGATCCAGCTTGGATCCTTGCACTTGCCAGGCAGGCACTTTAGACCGCCAAGCCATCTCCCTGGCCCACAAGGGTTTTCATTTCCTTATATTTTTCTAAAAGATTATTCTTAAATTGTACTTGTCATAAAATCATTAAGTTTTTTTTTTTTTTTTTGGCGGAACCCGGGATTGAACTCAGATCCTTGCGTTTGCCAGTCAAGCGCTTTTCCTACTGAGCCATCTTCCCGGCCCCTGTTTGTTTGTTTTTTGAGATAGTGTCTCACTATACAGTTCAGAGTGGACTTGATCCCATTAAAGAGCCCAGACTGGCCTCAAATTTATGGAACTTTTCCTTCCTTAGCTTCTTGAGTGCTGAGATGACAGGCTTACACCAGCATGCCTGGCTCACAAATTTATTAGTAAGACTAAAATTAACTAGTCTTCCATATAATTCTGAAGAATACTTCACCATACATGATAAAACTTCATTTTCTTGTTTTTCTATGTCCTCTTAGCCTGACACTTGTTTACTGTTACTGCACTTAGCACGGAAGAGTTATCACTGGTTTTGACAGTATATGATATTTTATTTTACTTATCATGTATTTTTCCAAAGTAAATGCATCAAAAACTACTATATTGATGGAACAGATAGTGTCATTAAATCTCATTCTGAAGGAGTAATTTCTAGAATGCTTTAAGGTTTGAATTAAATATATATACACTCCCAATGCAGCCAATTGGTAGGTTTTCTAAAAACATTTAATTTGGTCGTAGTCACACAATTTTATATGCTCAGAATACAGCTCCTTTTTGTCCCTCGGGAAAAGTGTCAGGGAGCTAGAGCTATCAGAATCTCTTTATCTTGAGCTTCTCATATTGAGAATGTCTTCTTGCATGCATCTCATTTTCATACTTTCTCTATACACTTTCAGATTTTCTAGTAAAAACTGTTTGAATAACTGGGTTGTATCAAATTTGTATGCTCACCAAATATTGACTACAGATCCAGGCTACAAACTGTGTCTTCTCTTTAAATTATAATGGAAAGTCACCCAGCGTGGTAAAGCAGTTGATAAACACTTGAATTCTCTGGTAAATAAGGGCTAGGAATAGAAAATGACAGGATGGAGGAGGAAGCACAGGCAAAGAAAGGGAAAGTGCTAAGGAAAGAAAGGGAGGGAGGGAGAGAGGGAAAGAGGAAGAGGGAGAAAGGAGCTCGAGACAGAGGTGCAAAGCTGAAGTGCGTAAGCTGCAGGTAGCACTGAACCCCTTCAGAATGTTCATATTTTAAAAGTTAAAGCATGTCTAACCCATTCGCTTTGCTTGCTTTCCATTTTTCTTACATTTAGACTGTAGTCCTAAAAATGTTTATGTACTTCAAAACAGTTTACTTAACTAATTAAGTAAAATGGAGGTTCTCTGAAATTCTCTTAAAGAAAACAGTGAAAGCACACCTGCCCCAAATCACAGGGCTACAGATGAACTCTAAACAGAATTTTGACATTCATGAATGTTCCAATTCATTAACCTCATTCCAAAGAATGAGTCCAGTGATTGTCTGAGATGTATTAATTCTAATTCAAAAAGTCTACAGGTCATCTCCAAAGAGCGAGTCTATATGTGACTGTTCTGTGCTGAATCTTGCCCTTTACCCACCCTGAATTAGACTAGGTAATGGATTACCGGCCTTTTCTCCAGTGACAACAGATGAAGTCCTTACTTTAGAGTGGATGCAGATAGTTAAGTGGGGTTCCTGTTCTTCTGCACCGCACGAATATTCACGGAGAGAATCCATCCTCAGAAAAATTCCTTCTGGTAGTCTAGGTTGAATCCTGGAGTTTATTTTCTACTACACACAATGTGAGAAATTTGTCTCAACGAGTCAAAATGGAATGATCAGTAGTTTACACGAAAGGGGAATTTCATGTTCTCATCTACAAGTCCATCAATAAGTGTAACGCTACTCTCACGACATGATATTTGTGAATTCTAATAAATGATTTAAGCCAGTCTGAAGAAACCCCATCTTATATAATAAAGGTCCTGGAGGAATCAGTAGTATTGTTTTCTATACTGCTTAATGGCATTGGAACTAACCACATGCTCAAGCACATTAAAGAAATTGAAAGAAACTCAATTCTTTCACCTCCATCCCCTTCTCAAGTAGTTTACTGTTGATAAAAGACTTCTGATGGGGTTGCTTTCTTTCCTCTTTCTGCATCAGAAGGAAGACATACAGCGTTATGAAGGCAGAGATAGGTATGAAACAAGAGGCGCTCTTTCCCCACGGAACACAGAGCTGCTGTGCCGGGGTGGACAGAATCACCAGGACTCTGCTGCTGGCAGCTCAGTTCTTTCCCTGTCTCAAAGCTGCAGAGAGCACAAGGCCAGGACTTGTACACACAAACCCTGAAGACCTAGACGGCAATATGTCCCAACTACTGCTAAAGAAATATTTCTTCCATTGTAGTATTTTTCTTCATTTGAGTCAGTATAGGACAGGGAGATATTCCAAATAGTGAATGATAACATGCTCTTTTTCCAAAGAGCAATGACCAGAACATTTAGAGAAGAAATAGAGGGGTAGAACTTAATACCTAGTATTAACCTTCTCTTTCTGAAATAACAAACTGCTCCACTGGACCTATGTAAAGAGTTTTACCACCTCCTTCTGTTTACAAACATTTATATCTGTAGCATGTCACCACATACTAATTTGATGCCAAGCCCAGGCATGGTAATTCTTTTCATCTTTAGTCATAAATCAATATGTATAACACTTTCATCATCTTTGTGGCTTTTCTCGGAAGCTCTTTTAATTTATCTAAATCTTTCTTAGAGCTGAGGTGCCAAGAACTCAATCGCAAAAGCAATCTCCATAACCATGAATGGAGGCAAAAAATAAAAAGAGAGGAATTTAAACTCCAAACCACTTTTATAACTCATACTTCTAGCAACTGCACTTTTCATAACCGAGCCTATTCTTTCTAAAGCACAAAGAGTATTGAAGGGTTGTTTATCCATAGCGCAGATTTCCTGCACTGAGGGAACTGGGTTTTAGTGTTGGAGGGAAGTCAAGAAAAGAATTGGAAGACCTCTGGATTGAAAGGTTCCTCATGCCACTCCCCTTCTATGTAATGAACCCTCTTCTCCAGAAAAGACAGAATTCTAAAATGTAAATACCCCAGACGTACCTACTTGCTGGATTAATCAACAAAAATAAAAACTAAAAATAAACTTTAAAAAAAGGAGATCATCTTGGAGTTTTTTAGACTGAATTTTTTTCTGATCCTTCTGGAATTAGCCTGGATGAACTGGTTTTCCCGGACAGAAACAACAGCCGAAGTCCGATTCCTCCCTAATCCTTTCCATCTTTCACATGGTTACCTTCACCAGCAAGTTGTGCTGTAGTGAGTGTTCTGGTTAGTCCACAAAATATCCAGAATGATCATTTCAGCCAATGAGAATATATGTAATATATTTAACTGTACATTATTTATTTATTTATTTATTTATTTATTTATTTATTTTTTCGGAAGTGGGGATTGAACTCAGATCCTTGTGTTTGCCAGTCAAGCACTTATCCTACTGAGCCATCTCCCCGGCTGTATATTATTTAAAAATTTTTCTTCTGTCTCTTTTATCATTACTTAGCACACATTGAATGTAGCCTGTTCATTGTTATCATTATTGTCTATCTATGCCTAAGGAAAAGATCATTTACTTGGTGTCAATATCATATAATTTTAAAATATTCTATTTGTGGGCTGGGGAAATACCTCAGCAGTCTAAGCACCTGCCTGGTAAGCACAAGGTCCCAAGTTTGATCTCTGATATTGCATGCGGTGCTGGCCCTGGGTGGCGCATGCCTGTAATCCCAGCTCTGGGGAGGCTGAGACAGGAGGATTGCTATAAGCTACATAGTGAGACCCTTGCCAAAAAATAAATAATTTAAGATAACTAAATATTGCAAATAACTCTTTGAGTGTAGTTCAAAGATAGAGCTCATCCATAACATGCACAAGGGGTGGGTTCAATACTTACCACCAAAAAGAAGAAAAAAAAAATGAAAGAATAAACAACAGAATAAACAGAAAGTGAGAGAGAAAGAAAGAATAAAGCAAGTAAGCCAGCAAGAAAAAAGGAGGGCCGGGGAGATGGCTCAGTAGAATAAGCACTTGCCTGGCAAGCGCAAGATCCTGAGTTCAATCCCCGGTACCGCGCATAAAAAGAAGAAAGAAAGAAAGACATTGTATGTATGACAGTCCACAGAGCAATACCTGTGTCTCAGCAGACCTAAATTCCCAAAGGTTATCTATAGGGCTGTTTCACCAAGAGTTATATAGATGGCAATCAGTATTTCAGCTTTCTTTAGTCTATTAGTCGGGCTAATGATAGAAACACCCAACGTTTTATCTAAGAACTAACAAACATAGACTTTAATCCGCACTGCTAGCACTGTTTCAAATAAATGTCTTCATAGTATAATAAACTTTCATCAAATAAAAGACCAACAGCTGCGGATAACAACGCAGAGTACCCTTCACATTTTCTAAGAAATACAAACATAATAGGTTTATCTTAGTTGCACTCTTCTCTGTAACAAGCAGTTAGAGTACAGCAAGATAAATTCAGCCATGAACTATTATGAATAATTTCACAAAGGTACATTCAGTCTTTTGGCAGAACCAAATTATCCTAGATTCAGAGTATGATAAAGTTTCAGGCTGTTCAAAGCCACTTAAATGTTTCCTGTAAGTGTTTATGTATAACAAAGGGTCTTCGAACTACGTAAAGTAAGAAATAAAAATTAATTTAACCAAAATGCTCATATGTCATAAATTCTTTACTGGCATCCAGTAGATAATACTAAATTTATTTATTT
>NW_004524678.1:7697115-7703909 GCF_000260255.1 Octodon degus | reverse complement strand
TTTCATCTCTAAACTATACCATTCTAGATGCCTTCTACAAATTTGAAATTTTCCAATCCCATCACGATTTTCCAACTGTAAGAATAATAGGTTCCATTTTCACTGAAAGAACATTAAAATAATAAACACTAAGATAATTTCTAGGTTTATAAACTGACTTGTTTCATATGATAACATCGTATGAATCAGTATTTTTTCCTCTTTCTTTCTTTCTTTCTTTCTTTCTTTCTTTCTTTCTTTCTTTCTTTCTTTCTTTCTTTCTTTTTGCCATGCCAGGGATTGAACTCATGACCTTGTGCTTACAAGACAAGCACTTATTCTACTGAGCTATCTTCCAAGCCCTTCCTTTCCAATAAAATCATGTCTCAGCATTACTTTTCATTGTATAGCTAACAGCATTATAAGTTGCCTGTATTTTAAAATGAAAAATTTATGATACATACTGAAATTTCTCAGTTCTCACTTTGAAGCAATGAAAATGATAAAATACATAAAATTCCACATCATGAAATGCTTGAAAATTTAGAAAGTGTTCAATATTTTAAAAATGAAAAGAGAAAGTTGGACAATAGTTTGCTATCAGATACTAGTGAGCACCATAGAGACAGTAAGTTTTTTGCTTAAAAATAGTTCGGAAAGGCACTTAAGAAAAAATACACATAAAAATATATTTTCACTAGCAGGTAAATAAAACTTTCCTAAGAAAAGTACAATGATAGAAAAGGAAAATGAATTGTTCGGCTATATTATAAATGATTTATATGGAAAAGAACAAAAAAAAAGTAAGAATTACTTGATAAAATATTAACACAGTATATAAACAAATGCAAACATCATAAATGTAGAAAAAGCTCCAGTAAGTTATATAAAATACTTGACAGAAAAAGGGCAAAAGAATTAACAACCCAGAGGCAAGGGAGATAGCTCAGTAGAATAAGCACTTGCTTAGCAAGCGCAAGGTGCTGATTTCAATCCCTGGTACCACAAAAACAAACCAAAAGGAAAAAGAATTAACACCCCACAAATAGGAAATTTAGGTTGATAATTAGCATATGAAAAGATGTACCCTCTCATCTGTAGTCAGAGGAATGCACAATAAGTCAATAATACAATACATATAAAATTCACAAATTTAAAAAGATTTACTATACCCGATAATGGTGATGGGCTGAGACAGTTACTCTCTCAAAGTATTGTTTAGAATTGAATCACTATTTTCGGAAATAAATTTAGTAATACGTATTAACACAGGACAACTCCTGATCATGTCTGTTTTGGTGACTTTATAGAAATTTTACTATATTATTATTATTATTATTATTATTATTATTATTTATTTGTGTATTTGGTATAGGGTCTCACTACACAGATCAGACTCCTGGTGGCCCTCCTGTTTTAAGCCCCCCCAGCACAGGGATTACAGGCATGCCACACCACACCTGGGCTCTGGCTCTGGCTCAGTGCACCCCAGGGGTGGAACTGGCGAGGCAAGAGGAACTGGGTATTGAACCCTGGTGCCTGAGCTTGCCAAAGCAGGTGCTTAGTCCCCTGAGCTATCGTGCTGGCCCTTTTGCAATATTATTTATGAGGAATATGCATACAGGGATGATAACTGTAGCTTTGTAGTTGTGAAACGTTTGGAGAGAAATGACTAAATTTTGTATTTATTTATTTATTTTTTGCACTGGGGATTGAACTCAGGACTTTGTACTTACCAGCAAGTCACTTACACCACTGTGCTATCTTCTCAGCCCCAATACCTAAATTTTAATAACCAATGAAAGTCAAATATTTATATCGTCTTTTATTGTAATAATTGAATAGAATGTTTTATCATTAAAAGCATCAGTCAGAGCCACAGTTTTAGTACTTCTATGTGTTTATACATGTGCTTTATGTTTGTAAGTATATACTCAGAGGATGTGATTTAAAATGATATATGGGGCCAGGGAGATGGCTCAGTGGAATAAGTGCTTGCTTCCCAAGTGCAGGGTCCTGAGTTCAATCCATGGTACCACCAAAAAATAAAAATAAATAAATAAATAAAATGATATAAACTAGCCAGTTAGCTCTGATTATGAAAAGATGACAAGGAAAGAATAGAGAGTAGGGAGATCATCATTTTTTCTTTAAATATATCAACATTAATTCATTTAATTACATTTGGAAACACTTCATCACATGTTAAAATTATAACTAGTAAAGGATAAAGTAAATATATAAATCCCAGTACTGTACATTAGTTTAATGTATCTATGATCCTAGGTATATATCCAGAGAAATAAAAGCATTTATCTACACAAAAACCCATTAATAAATGTTCTTGACATGGTTTATAACAGTCACAAGGTAGAAATTGGCAAATATCTGTGCATTTTCAAATAGATAAATCATGATGTGTCCATACAATAGAACTCTATTACATAGTAAAATGCAATCAATTAGCAGCAGAACTGGCACGGACCTAAAAATTTTACACTAAGAAAAACAAGTCCGTCACAAAATGCTGCTAGGTTAAGTTTGTTTGCATGCATTGTTCATAAAAGCAAAATCATACAGAAAGTACAGTAGAGGTCGGCTAGGAGAGGCAGGAAACAAGCGAGTATTGGCTTTACCACGCATCATTTAGGGATCTTTATTTTTTTGTTGTTGTTGTAGAAAGGTTGAAAAATCATACTTTTTAAATGGCTGTGCAAGGGCCAGGGAGATAGCTCATTGGAATAAGTGCTTGCCTGGCAAGCATAAGGTCCTGAGTTTGATCCCTGGTACCACACACACAGACACACATAATTACTCTAAATAGCTATACAGTCTTGTAAATATATTATGTAACACTCAGTGTACAATTTAGATGGATGAATTACATGGTACCAAAATGGCATCATAAGAAAACCTATAAAGTTGAGCAATGGCTGTCTTTTGGAGCATTTAAACTCCTTCCCAGTGAATTAATTTTAAATGTAATGCTCCTTACCGTAAATAGCATACTATCTGACATAAAACAAGAATAAGGCAATCCATGTATCTGAAATTTTTCCTTGGTTGAAAATTTGTATCTAAAATGCCAACATTTTCTCTGAAAATTTCAAATGTTATGGGTGGGAAAAAACTGGTTGATTTTTTTGAATGAATGTCTGAAAAGTTTGTGTCATGCTCTTGAATTTGAAATTGATACATGGATCATCTCTAATTCTACACACTAACACAGTTTAAATGTAGGACTAACATTAACAAGTATGCTACTAGAGGTCCCCAATGATTTCTCCTTAGTTATATTTCATAAAAAGAAAATTACATGTATCTGAATAAAAGGAAAAGAGTAAATCTCATGGGCTATGGCCTATCATAAGATCAGCTTTTGATTGAACACATGTCTTCATCTTCAACATTTTTATTCTTCATTCTGTTCTACATATATAGGAGCACCATACAATAAAGCAGATGTGATATTAATAGCCTGATTTTCATTTTGGGCAGGGATCTGATATATCTGATATGCAAATTTCTGCATTTCTCCTGTCAATTTTTACTCTGGGGGACATTTAAATTATGGCACGAATATCTGTTCTCAGCCAAAAGTTTGCCAAAGGTACTTATTATCAATGAATGCAGCCACTAACATTTTAAAAATAAATGTCAAGATGGTTTCAAACTGTCTGACAAATCAGTTAGTGGAAATACACAGGAGCAAGCATAGGGTGCGGGTCCTGCGAAGCAGGCTGCTTTTCTTCTCATTTCTCCTTGCACTCACACAAGGGATTTTGAATTTGAAACACATGATTCTTCCGTTTCGTCTAAAATTTCCAGTAGTTTGTATTCCAAAATTTATATGCAAACAAACTCAGATTACATACCAAATCCATTCTACAAATATCCACTTCCTAGGCAGTCACCTTTGATTCAAACTTCTTTTAACCTGACCACAACCCCACAGCTATCATGTGTTGACATCACAGAGAGATTTCTCAGTGCATTCCAGCTGTGAGAGCTTGCATTCTGAAATCAAGTAGATCTGATCTGAAACTCTTGCTTCACTGCTTTCTCAGCACTAACTGGGTCCCTTGCTTAACCTTTTCAAATCCATGTCTTCAATTAGAAAATGGGGGAAAGGACTCTACTCTGCAGGCCAGAGAATTCATTACTCATCGTTAATAAGAGCTCTCATCTCGCATCTCTCACCAAAACCCTCAGTAAGAGTTAATTCACTTCTGCTTTGCTTCTTGGCTTCCAACTCCCACTTTCATCAAAGCCTTATCTCTTCCTGATCTTTAGCGGATACTACATGCTGCTGACACTTTCATCTTCCTAAATCTACTTTGCACCTTTACTCTTCAAAACTCTTCACCACCAGGTTATAGAACTAACTTGCAAAATATGCTCTAAATGCTTTGGCTTGACCTTTAAAATTCTCCTTAATCTGGCCTCATCTTCCTTCTATTCCAGTAGAATTGATGTACTCATGATATTTGAAATAACTTGTTCTCCCTAAATCTGCCATTTTTCTAATGTCATTCTTGAAAAACGGAAACATTAAATGCTCCTAGTCTCCGATGAGCCACATCTTACAATTTCCTTTTCTATCTCACAGTAGAATGACATTCTAATTCAAACCTCACAACTACTCATGTGAATCTGTGCCTACCTTGTAAGTCTCTCCTCGTTATTCCAATTTCAAGCCAGGGTTCCCTTTATTTTAAACCCTAAAGCAGCCATTCTTAGAAATCACAAGCTGATTAATTTTATACTTTGATGAACTTTTCAGAAATTTCCTGTTGTCTTCCCCTGTGTCTTTGTGTATTGTCCCCTATGTCTCTGCTGTATCCCTTTTTCCCAAAACAAGGAACCTCTGTGTAAGGCAGAGTCTGAGAACACTTGGATTTGTTCGCTGTGGTCAGCTTCTTACACATTATCGTCTCAGCAAATTCTAGCTTGATTTCCAAGTTTATTGAAAGTGTGTGGGCTTCTGCGCCAGCGAAAAAATAAAATGTCATTGTCCTCAGTAAGACAAAAAAGATTTATGCCAAATACCTTCAAGGCAACACAAAGGCATGCTGCAGTGTTTTCTCTTAAATAGAAAATGTAATTTATTCCGAAGATTCCACATCAATGCAATTTGTCAATCTTTATATGGACCTCCCATTAACATATTTCGGACTTTGGGTCATTTATTACTTAAAAATAATCGGAATAGTTTCAAGTGTTATTGCAAAAACAAAAATGTACTTGATACTCGCCAGACCAAACATCTTGTTTTCTTTGAAAATATTATTTAGATGTACATAGCCAGGGCAAAATATTTAACAAAAAGAAAAATTATTCTGTATAATTCAACCATTTGAAGTCATAAAAATAATTATTAAAGGGCCGGTGAGACGGCTCAGTGGACTAAGCGCTTGCTTTGGCCAGCTCACATGCTGCACCAGCCCCGCCCCCAGGCCCTGCTGAGCTGGTGAGAGAGTCCAGGCCTAGGGGCGCATACCTGTGGTCCTAGCACTGGAGAAGCTGAAAACTGGTGGATCACTATGAGTCTGAGCTGCATACTGAGACCCTGTACCAAATATATGAATGAAAAAAATCATTATTATTATTAAATATAAAAAGGGAATCATAGGAGCAGGACACTTTACAAAATGCTATGAGAAAAATTACACCCTCACACTATAAGTAGAAATACAATCTTAAACAGAATACAAAATATAAAAATAGAAACAGAAAAGGATTATGTGCAATTAAACTCTAAGCTAGGTTTGTTGTTTAAGTTGTAAAGAAAAGTTGTAAAAATTCAGTCAAATTCTAACATGGGTTTTTATGTAGATTGTAAAAAAAATAATTCATATAACACAAATCTTTCATAAGTATTATTTTATTAGTTAGAACACTTTTCACTTACAGCAGTGTAAGCCTTATCTCTTTATCTTTGCATTTTGTTTCAGTCCTTAGAAGGGAATTTTGAAATTTAAAAAAAAAATTGCTGCTTTCCTTGTGTTCCCTCCCTTTGAATTACTGTTCATCCACACCATTCTGTCTCCACTGTGTATCTCTTGAGCCTCATCTTATACGTCTCTTGCCATTTCAGCAAAACCATACAGTGAACTTCACAGCTAGCTTATCAAGTGCTTTGTACAGAGTACTGAACTGAACTTTTATGCAAGAGCTCCAAGAAAGAAAAAAAAAACCCATGGGCTTGAGAAACTTTCAAATGTATCTGAAAAGAGGAGGATAATCATGAAATTTCCTAAAGATGAATTACACATAATTAAAAAAATCCATGTGCTTCAGCGTCGAGCAACAAGCGTGCTAGTAGGGCATAAACTAACAAATGAGATAAATTTAAAGAAAAATTAAATTGTTACAGAGACACCTAAGATTTCTTATATACAAAATACTCCCCTTAGAAATATTTCACCAGCTGATTGGGATCACGCCTGGCAGCGAAGCTCTCTTTCATGGATTGCTTGGTGCTTACGGCATCCTAGCATAGACTATCTATGCATGAGATAGATAAACGGACAGATGTAGAGATGTAGATAAAGATGTAAACAGCAAAAACATAAAGGTACTCTAAGTAATATAATAAAAAAGCTTTCTTGGGCTGGCCAAATAGCTCAGTGGATTAAAGCACCTCCAAGCAGGCACAGGGGTCAGGGGTTCAATCCCTGGGCCTGCCATGCTGGCCCCGTCCCTGGGGTGCGCAGAGATGGCAATTGAGACGTGCCTGTAATCCCAGCTCTTGGGAGGCAATAAACAGGCAGATCACTACGAGTCCGATCTAGTAGTGAAACCCTGAAGATCCT
>NW_004524678.1:7695782-7697015 GCF_000260255.1 Octodon degus | reverse complement strand
TTTATTTATTGTATTTGTTTTGTAATGGTGTACAGGGTCTACAAGGTCTCACTACGTAGATCGGACTCGTAGTGATACACCTCTGTTCAGCCTCCCAATTGCTGGGATTACAAGCCTGCGTCACCATGCCCAGTCTCAATCACCATCTCAGCATGCCCCAGGGGGAAGGGCCAGCACAGCACATGGGGGATTGAGCCCCAGCTGCTGTGTCCCACTAAGCAGGTGCTTTAATCTGCTGAGCTATTTGGCTGAACCTTAAATTTATCTCTCTCTCTCTTTTTTTTTCTTTTTCAGAACCAGCGATTGAACTCAGGCCCTTGTGCTTGCCAGAGAAGTGCTTATTACACTGAGCTATCTCCAGAGCCCTAACAACCCTTCAATTTTATTCCTAGCATCAGAAAAATATTCTTTTTTAACAAAGTTTTCCAATTATAAATAATACTTTTTCAAAATAAGAAAAACAAAATAAATGGAAATTAAATTTCAGAGACCATTGCTAGGGGCCTGTTATATTACTAGCTTTCTCTTTTTCTTAGTTTGTTAAAACCAAAACAAATCTAACCTAAACCAGAGGAACCATTATAAACATGCGCTTCTTGACCTGAATCCCTTCCGAAATTAGTTTTCTCTGCTTTTAGTTAATTCTCTTCCTTGGCTGATGTCTTTTCTGGCAATTCTCCCAACCTGATTTTAGGTTACTCTAAATAAGATTGTCAATTAGCAAGGCAATGTTCTTGAATTTCTATTTATATGGAAGAGTTAAAGTAAATGTTTGCAAGAGAAAACTATTCTTGAAATATAAATTTTAATACTTCTCTCCTAGTAGTACCAAAGTAGCCTATGTTAGCCACACTTCTTCTAAAAAGGGAGATGGGCTACATTCAATTGGAACTAAAAGTAATGAATGATACTATAAAAGAGTACATAATAACTCTGAAGGTATATATTCACAAATTAAATATTTCTATTACATAGGTTAGATTGGAACAGGAAAGATGATGAAAAGGAAATAAGGGCTGGCCAAAAAGCTCAGTGGATGAAAGCGTCTGAAAGCAGGTGCAGGGGCTCAGGGTTCGATCTTCAGGCCTGCAGTGCCGGCCCCACCCCCAGGGTGTGCGGAGACAGCCATTGAGACTCGGCGTGGTGGTGTGCACCTGTAATGCCAGCTCCTGGGAGGCTGTAAACAGGCAGATCACGAGGAGTTCAATCTAGTGGTGAGACCCTGAGCACACT
>NW_004524678.1:7693962-7695682 GCF_000260255.1 Octodon degus | reverse complement strand
GATAAAAAAAAAGAAAGAAATAATCCCATAGTATGATAAAATGGGAACCTTCTTGGAAGGCCATATTTGTGAAACACATGAGAGTTTAAAATAATTACTATTATAGCCATGGTTTTAATTTTAAACTTCCATAAAAAACATAAAATACTTTAGTTGATAAAATTTTATTATGTTTGCTATTTAGGATCTAAGCTATATAACTTCTTGTATTTTAACTCATTTTGATAAATAGTATCAATAACACAATGCATTATAAGGAATGTCAGCCTGTATTTATTCAGATTTTAGACTGTCTTTAATTTTCAATTAGAAATTGTTTAGGAGAAAACATATAATTATAGAGTTCACATAAAAACGGTATCTGCTTGGAAATAGTAATTCTCTTGCCTTGTTTAACACATTATGCTAAATGTATACTCTAAAAAGTTAGTGCAGCTGTTAATCCTAGTGGGTAATTTCACTGGATTAAGACACTCCTAGAGAGAAGCATGATCAAAGGTGCGACACTCAGTGAAAGATTAATCCGTGGGTGTTGGGAGGAACGTGCCAGGAGAAGGTGGGCCTGATAGGAAGGGGCAGGCATGTAACCTCCCCGCCGCTGCTGCTGTTTGTGACCAGGACATAAGCCATGATGTAAATGACTTACAACCAGCCACCTATGGGCTCATCACTCTGAACTCAGAAGCTAAATGAAGAACTTCTTTCCGAGAGTTGTGCACGGCAGGCATTTTCTCCTAGCAACCTAATGGAGTTGCTCATGTCTTCCACCATGTGTGTCCCATATTTGTACTCCTTTCTTTGGGTGGGGGGCAGAACCAGGGATTAAAGTCAGGCCCTTGCGCTTGCCAGGGAAGCACTTATTCTACTGAGCCATCTCCTGGCCCTGCCATACACATCCTCTTAAAAATATCAATTTTAATTAAAGCTTGTGACTTTTAGGGAACAAGCATAATATGAACATAACAGAATATACTGATGATCAGACAAAAGGTAAATATAAAATCAATACATAATCACAATATTCAATGATTCATGGCTTTATATCTGATTCATATATAGAAAGACTATATCCTGTTTATATGGTCCCAATCATAGTGATTTTCTTTAACATAATACTATATGACAAAAATTTCCAGTAACAGTAAATATCTCAGTAACTTGATTTTTAACAACTGTATACTTACTTATTATGACATTTAATTCTTTTCTTGATTATTTCTTATTATTTAATGCCTCTCTGTATTTTGAATATGTTTATAATTCTACACAACAATGCAGTGAGGAAGATTTCTGTATATATGACTTTCACATTTCTCGGAAATTTCCTTAAAAAGATTTAGGAACAGAGGCATCAGATCAAAGGGTAAATTTTCATTTTAAGATCGATACTACTTCTGAATTGCTTTCTAAAACTGCAATCATCTATCAACTCTTCTCACAGTCATTTTTGAGAGCTCAGAGTTTTCACCAAACCCCCCAAAAAGTTGTCATAGTGAAAGATGAAAAATGGTCTTCATTAGGGATTTGTTGTGCATTTGACTTGAATATAAATAAGATATAATATTTTCTCATGCATATAGTTCTCATCTCTTTCGCTTAGAAATATCTTTTAGGAATTTTAAACATTTTTATCTACCTTTCAGAACAGTCATTTATAAAAGTTGAATACTTTTTATTATGATTTGGGTATTCAACAATATTTAGGAATAGCATCTCATAT
>NW_004524678.1:7677393-7683928 GCF_000260255.1 Octodon degus | reverse complement strand
AAAACTTTCTCACATTCTTGAATATAAGCCATATGGGGTCTTACAAAATATTATAAAATAGAACCCTATAATCATGCATCTATAAGACTACAAAGCCCAGGAGCTGTTGACAGAAAGCTCATTTCTGATGGCTCTGGCGGAGGCAAAGCAACTGAGCTGAGAGAATGGACCCTCATGGAAGTCGCTGCCCAGCCACAGGAAAGGAGGTAACATGCGGTGCGCGCCAAAGTTCTGTGAGAACCGAGGCCGCACCAAGGCTGAGAAAGTTTCTTGTATTTTCTTAATTAGCTTAATACAGTCTCGCAATAATCTTAAATTCTGGGGCAACCCTGCTCCGGTTTACAGATTCTGCTTTCCTCTCCTCAGAATTAATTTCCCGGGATCATTTCTCATCAAACTGTTCAGTGTATTTCTCTTCCGTCTCTTCTCTGTTCCTTCTGGGTTTCTCCCCTGGATGTTGTGTTGACGGCACTTGGAACTACTCCTTTGGTTCACTATTATTTGCATTCCCTCCTCTCCAACCTAGTAAGTTTCATACTTTTATGTTCCGCAGGGTGGCTCAAGAGGGCAACTATACCACATACTGCCATCAAAATCACTGCTCCTGATTGCCTGGGTGGGTGCCACGGTGCTTCCGCACAGCTCCCAGTGGCTCCATCCCACCTGATATACCCACTTAGCGACTCTCCAGTGGAGAACAAAATATTGCAAAAACAAATTGAAAGTCACTGAACAAATGAGGATGTTAAGCCCAGCAGGGTGGACCAGATGAACAGAACACTGCAGAGCTAATCAGGGAACTGTGCAACCTGGGAACACAAAGAGAGCCAAGCCTGTAACTAGGGAGGAGCCACACAATGAATCCTTCTGATGCCTTTAGCTGTTTCCAATTCATCTTGCCAGGGCTTTGGGAAAGGGGCACCACTGCTCTCCATGTGAGCAGATATTATTCCAAGTCCTAGCTGTGTCGTTAGCTGAATATATGTACTGTTAGCAAAGCGGCTGAATTAAGCATAAAGCCCTTGCAAAAGATATCTGTGAACAAAGTTTATTTATTGTGTATTATAATATATTACACTATATTATATTGTTTTGTATTATGTTATATTACTTGTGCATATAATGTATGAAACAATTAGAAGAACCATATAAAAAGATAACATTGATCCTTATCTATAATATAATATATATCCTTTTATTTTTGTATTTTAGGCAAGGGTCTACAGGGTGTTCAGGGTCTCACTACTAGATTGGACTTGTAGTGATCCACATGTTTGCAGCCTCCCAAGTGCTGGGATTGCAGGAGTGCGCCACCACACGCAGGCTCAATTGCTGTTGCAGCATGGCCCAGGGACTGGGGCTGGCACAGCAGGCCCAGGGATCTAACCCCCAGCCCTGCACCTGCTTGCAGGTGCTTTAATCCACTGGGCTACTTGGTGGGCCTTATATCTAATAATTTAGTAGAGCAGTTAGAAATGTAAATATATACTATTTAACATATAAGAGATCTTACATATGTTTTCAATAAAATGATGCTGAAGCCTAATGATTACAGCTACATAGGAACTCATATCTACTTTGTCACTGGTAATTTCTTTCTTTTATTTTTAATGTATTTAATACAGGGTCTACAGGGTCTCACTACACAGATCAGACTCATAGTGATTCTTCTGTTTACAACCTTCCAAGCGCTAGGATTATAGGCATGCTCCACCACACCGAGTCTCAGTCCCTTCTCAAAGAGCCCCGGGGGTGAGGCCAGCACCAAACGCCTGGGATCAAGCCCCAGTCCCTGTGCCTGTCTAAAGAGGAGCTTTGGTCTGCTGAGCTATCTGGCTGGTCCATCACTGTAAAATCCTTAGGCAGATAAAACTCATTAAGAATGGTCACATTAGCCTGAGCCAGGCCCCCACAAAAAAAAAAAAAAAAAAAAAAAAAAAAAATTCTCAACTTTGGACCCGAGGAGATAGCTCAGTAGAATAAGCACTTGTCTGGCAAGTGCAAGGTCCTGAGTTCAATCCCCGGGACCACAAAAAAATAAAATTAAATTAAATTAAAAAGTATGGTCACATTAGCCAAGATTCTGATACTCATTCCTCACACATAATAAAATGATAATAGCAAATGCTGGAGAAGAACATCAGGCAACAGATATTGTATTAGAAGTGATCTTATCTAGTATACACTTCACATATGAATTTTGTATCAAATTAAATATTCAAGTATTTTCAAGAATGGCATCCATGTCATTGTTTTAAAGATGAGGTCATAATATTTTATTTAAGAGACAGATATTTGTATTTCAGTCCTGGTAATTAAAGGGCATGTTTCTCCTTTCAAAGCTTTTGGTAGTTCAAAGGGAAGACCAGTGAGAGCCCGTGAGCTGTCCTCTTTCCCTCAGCCCACCTCCCACCCATCGGCTCTGCTGGTGGTGGGGAACCTGTGGCACGCGTGCTCCTCAGTTTTTCTTTTAAGACAAAAGACGTGAAGGTATGAACCATTTTTCCTGAACTAAAACCACAGTATTCCGTTTCAATGGCATTGCCAGCTCCTCGCGGTGAATACGTGGGCTTTGGCTTGCAGTTGGGGCTTGATCTCTAAAAAGTTCATCATCGCTGAGCCACACTGTCATCATTCCTCTCCAAATGCCAGAAGCAGAGAAGCCCCATTTCTGCTTATTTAAAGAAAGGAATGGCCAGCTTGTGCAGAACCGCAATAAACAAATCTTCTCTGAGGTGGTCTAAGGAAAAGCAGAGATGATAATACCTGAGAAAGCTGCTTACCATCTCTAAAATCTAGGGCTGACCATTAGCACGCATGAGAGGGACAAATAATCAATGCACATTATCACTGAGAATGGCTTAAGGAAATAAGGGTAGCCTTCCCAGCTCTATTTGGAGCAAATTTTTCATTTGAAAAAGGATGGGCTTCATTCACAATCTTTTCAGTGAATCAAAGGTAAATGCAAACACTGATATATAATATATATGAAAAAAAATGTAATCGCCCCCACTAGATTCATAATAAAATGGCCACCACTCTGCACAGCAATTAACTTGGTAATCATTTCATTAAAAAAAAGGAATAAAAGTGACAAATGCAAGGCCAAAGAGGCATCAGGAAATGACAATATAAAATGTGAGCTTTGCTGAAAGGTACCATTAGCCACAGAAACAGAGTGAAAACATGTAAAGAGAACAAAGGGAGCTGGAGAGATAAGCACCAGTGACAATGCTACCAAGACCTGGTGAAGCTCACCTCCAGCAGTTTGTCACATAAGAACCGGAACCTACAGCTACAGCACGTGGCTCAGTCAGGGCTTGTAGAAAAGCCATGACAGAGTCCGACGTGCTGGAGCATGTGGGCATGCACTGACAGCAGACTGCCTGCCTGTGATTTCTGCTCTATTTACCAGCTGTAGGATTTTAGAAAGTGCTTCAGACTCCATCATCTACAAAATAAGGGGACTGCTTCCTCCTCTACTGTTTTTTTCTATGCAAATAATCTAAAGGATCCAAGCAGTGTACGTATGCCACATGCCAAGCACTCAACAAATCAACATGCTTAATATCTAATGCATTTTTAAAAATGCAAATAAGAGGAGTCAACACATTCCATGGGGGTGAGTCCTCCTCAAAGATATTTTTCAGATAGAACATGGTTCTCTTATTTCTGCTACTGTTTTAAAAACACCTTGTCAAAAGACACAGGAAGTACTTCTCTTAACAATTATTTTTAAATTAAGTAGGTCAAACTGATCCTCGGCTCAGCTTCCATTCATCAGAAAGGAAGGCTGCGATGTGGGTTACTCTGACCTGACTACTGTTTGTCTGCACTCAGCCACCCCCAAGGCTTGGAAGGAAAGGACGAAGAGAAAAGGGGGAGAGGAGACTAAGGTGGCTTTGACTCCATGGTGTATCTTAGGGTCTTTGTGAGTGACATTCAAAACCACTTAATGTTCTTCTCCGCCTCTCTTACTCTCTGTAAGACATCTCTTAGGCCCACTCCAACCTCTGTCTTTTATCCCATGTATTCTTTTGACACAAGTAATCTCAGCTTAATAAAACTGTACAATTAGAAGTTGCAGCAGGTGCTCTAAATGGTATTATTCAGTAAATCAATCATGATGTTCAATTGTGTTAAAAAACTTTGCTGCAGAAGAGCATTCTTTGCTTAAATGTCATCACATGGCCATAGCTCTGATGATATTGTTTGTGCTTTCAATATCTTTGTGCTAGAGTAAGCCTATCTTTTACTGCACACTCTATAACAGTGGTGGCAAACCTATGGCACCCCTGACTCAGCTGGCTGGTTGTCATCATTGAAAGCTCTAAAAGTTCTGCCATCACTGGTCGAGGCTTGCTGTGGAATGACTGTGCCAAGGCTGTGGGTCAGAAACACAGCACCTCTCGGGACTGAGCATAGGGAAGCAGACCTTGAGTCTAGTTCTATACCTGTCTGTGTGTGAGGGCTGGGTCAGACCAACACAGCCTTCAGTTCAGAGAAAATGACCATATGTAGATGGGAAATTCCTTTTAACCAGTAAACCATGTTCTCAAACGTTCCTTAAATCATTTTCCTTGCTCCTTGGATGTCACCATCTGGTTATTTAGAGACCACAGACTATAGGGTTACAAAATGATGACAAACTACTTCCATATTTCCCTTTAGTTCTAATCCTGACAACTCATTTGTCACGGTTTTGTGGGGCCTGCTTGGCTTCTCTGGCTGTTCAATGTGTTTCTTTCCATTCTCCTATTGAGCATTCTCAGAATGCCAGCTGAAACTACTGAATAGTAAGAGGTAAGTGGCAGAGATGATGTGTCATTCTGATTGTCTTCCATGAAAGTAATAAGGAGATAAATAGATCTCCCATTCTTCATGTTAAAAAAGAAAGAGTATAACTTTTTCACTGGCACTAAATCTAGTATTGCAGACACCATTCCTTTAATCCTCCTAAAAACGTAGAATTTGGGCAGGAGTTACACTTCCAAGGTGCACCTCTAATAAAAAGTGAAGATTATACAAAACAGCAAATAGATGGTGATTCCATATTCACAGAGAAGGGACACAGTACACAGTTGATTAGAGAAATCTAGTGTACCTGAGACAGAGGTCGATGCAAAGTAGAGACAGAAAACACAACTTCTGAATATTTACGTCTTCTCTAACCTTAACAAAGAATCCCATCCATTTCGCTAGATTTCTGCTCCACTGACAAGCATCAGAAATGACTGATCTCGGAGTGCTGCTTTGATTTTTTTCATACTCATTGAATATTTTCAACCCCTGAATCCTGTCTTGTGATCAGTCTCCTGTTTCTGTTCTCATAAAGTTCTTCATAATCTTTTCTTGCCAATGCAACCTCATTTTTTCATGTCTTTACCACACATGACATCCACTTCCTCTTCCCAGCATTGCTTCCTGCCTGCCTTTTAAGTATGGTAAAATAGCTCCTGCTTCTCCATCGGCGCTTGGGAAAATCTTGTTTTTGTTTTTCATAGTAAGATGTATGTTCCTCGAGTTCATAGATCCTTTATTTGTCATCCTCTGACTTCATTCACACAACACATCTGATTTCAACTTCTTTTCCAAGCTGCTGCTTCCTAAATCTGCCACACAGTCAGAACTTGTCAACTGTGAAGAACTAGCCTGCCTTACCTCACTTCTCTCCTCCCCTGCCAATGTGAGCTGCGTACTGGTGGTCTGTTCATGAAATACAGATCTGCTCCTCCCCCTGGCAAAGCCCACTGAGGAGCGTGCTGAATTCAGACCCGGATCTCCACCTCCCAGACAAAGCTTCTCAGATTGCTCACCGATTCTAGCAGTTTCATGTCCCTTATTTTCGCACACAGATTGGCCTCTATCCCTGCCTCCCGTCCTGTTGATCTGCCTAGAGTCCTGATTTACCTTCTGCCTTTTTTTCTACACTCAAGACTAGCCAGGCACCCAGAACTCTGGCCATTAGTCTGGGACATAATACAAGCCAGTGTCTTCCTGCTCTTGCCCAGTGAACATGATATAGGCCAGAAATGAAATGACCCAGAAGAAGCTAGATATGGTGAGAAGAGTTTTTGCCACACTTATCCCTTAATCACTTTTGATACTTGACTTTTCAACAGGTAATACACTCAGGTTCAAAACTTTCAGGAAGACCTTCTTCTCTAAAAGACATTTATCACTGATAGACCGTCACACCCCATTTTGTAGTTATTTTCCCTTCCATAATGCTGCTCCAGGCTTCTTTGCATTCACAAAACCTATTCATGTTTCAAATAAATGCTCTGTCTTCTGCCCAGCCTACTTCTTTGCTAGGAGAGGCATTTAAAACCATCTATTCAAGTTGGCCACCCTTCTGACTCAAAAAGTACATGATCTTACTTGGCTGAATCAGAGTCTCCTTTTATCAGGACAAAGAAATCAGGATTCGGAGATGTTAGGCAGCCTTTGCCAGCCACTTGAAATGACAATAACAAATGTAGAGTTGGAGATGTGACCTGTAATCTTGAGTCATGTACACAAAGCTGCACCTGGG
>NW_004524678.1:7676523-7677293 GCF_000260255.1 Octodon degus | reverse complement strand
ACAACATAACAGGTAACTATATACTATGATTATAAGTGTTGGCAAATATTTTGAAGAAGAAAACAGGAGAGTAAAAGAATAGAAAAGATCAAGCATTCATGGAGAGAAGGAAGATTTTTAAGATGTATGACAAAAATACAATTTTTAAATCACTTATTTATTTGGTGCGGTGTCCCGCTACGCAGCTGGGACTCGTAGTCATGCTCCTGTTTCAGCCTCCCCAGCACTGGGATTACAGGCATGTGCCACTATGCCCAGTTTTGCTGGCTGTCATGGTGATGTTGGCACAGCATGTGGTACCGGGCATTGAACCCAGATCCTTACACTTGCCAGGCCAGCACTTAGACCACTGGGCTATCTTCCCCACCCCAAAACTCTACGTTTATAAAAAAAAAAGTGATTTTATGTGTCTATTGAATTTTTAGCACTTAGCATTCAGAAATCATGTGTAAGTTACCATAACTGTTTTAATGTTTACATATTAATTTGAAGAATGGGCATCAGCCTAAAAAGTTTCTCATGTATTATGTATAAACTATTTAAATTCAGCAAAATATTCATCGTGATGCAAACATATAAAAGTCAATAATTATGGAAACTTTGTGTCCCAAAAGTTTGTAACCACGATGTCTAAGCATAGCTGTTAATTATTTCTACTTTTTTCTTTTACTGTGACTTTACCTGCTATGTAAAACACCCTCATGACCACAAATACATGATGTAAATCACATATTTAAATTTCCAGTGGCGATCAAATCTTACATGGTACA
>NW_004524678.1:7656372-7671372 GCF_000260255.1 Octodon degus | reverse complement strand
CCCTTTCTTCTTTTCTCTCCCCCCCAAGTTATTCTTTCTCTTTGAACAATTTCTTTCCCTTTCACTATATTACAGTGATCTATGTGCACACACGTCTACAGCAGCACTATCTGTCATCACTGGATCTTGGAAACAACCCAAATGTCCATCAACCAAGGAATAGATAAAAGAAGATGTCTTATTTTTACACCATGGAGTACTACTCAGCTATAAAGAAAGATAAGTTCAAGACTTTTATAGGTAAATGAATGCAGCTAGACACCATACTTATAAGCGAAATAAACCAGACTCACATGAATAAATAAGATCCAAAAGACACAATAGTTAGCTTTTAATCCATCTCTTTGAAATGTATATAACTTCTTTCAAAGGGTAATAAGCTTTTTCCAGTTATACTACCCAGGCCAGTTTTTCTCAAAGACTTGGTAATAACTCTTTGAAATCAGCACGAAGCATCAGAACATCTTCATTTCCTACTTTCACTGGGAGAGAAGGAGGCAAACTTTGACCAGTACCCAACTAGATTCAATTTTCCTTTGGATAAAGCCAACTAAGCCAGCCATGCACCACATAGTAAACCCAATTAGCAAATGCATTAAGATGAACTGTGTTTCCCAAAAGGTGATGTTGGCGTCCCTTATGTGGGGGTTCGATAATTAGCTTGGGAACAGGCATGCAATGAATTTTATCTACTTAGGTATAGAAAAGAGTAAAATTTGTGTCTGCAGTGTTTAATGAATTGCTTTTCTGCATATTTCCTTTTAGTCAGTGCATATTCAACACTAACTTCTTTCATTTGTCTTCTACCTTTGGGAAGAGGCTTTGTGGCTTGAGAAAAGATTACTTTAGAATTAGATCGTCCATATACCTGCTCTTCTCTTCTGCAATATGAATTTCTCCTGCCTCTCTGTTCCTTCTTTATGTCTCTGTGGAACTCTCCTTTTCCTGTCATGGACTCAAAAGGAGTTTTCAAGGTCAAGTTCTTTGTACATTTCCAATCCTGTTTCTGGCCACTTGTAGCTCTACCAACTCTGCACAACCAGCCCAGATAGGCTGGATGATACAATACGCTGCACTAGTGCCACAGAGCATTTCATTCTGTGCTGTGCCTGCCTCCATTCTCCCAGTACCTTCACTCTGGTACAGTGTCGTCTCTGCAGGTTTCTTAGACCGGACCTTCATGACCATTCATTGCTCCTTCCCATGCAAACCCTACTCTCATTGCACCTGGTCCAACCCTCAATTATTTTGAATGTGGCATAGATCTGCTCAAATGGAGAGAATATGCCAGGCTACTCTAGAACTCTGGCTCAGGAGCAAAACTGTTTCATAGTATTATTTGTGAATCAGTAAGCATATGAGTAGAAAACTGCCTCGAGCGAGAGGAATGATATGATCAGTATTTCCAAAGCTCTCAAGTGAGGAAGTCAGACCCAGGATCAGGCACTGGGTCTCTGAAAGCTGGCTATCTGGGCTTCCACAGTTACATGTCGACCTTCACTTTCTGTGGGCATCTGATTTAATTGTATGCATTCCAGTGGCAAATGTGTGTAAAGATATAACACACCCATCCAGGCAACTCATTCCTCTGATTTTGCTTTAGGCAATTAGAAAATGTCAGGTTTGATCTTCATTATCTCCAAAAGTCATGCCTACAGCAAAGTACATGAACCTGAAAATGTTTTCCTAATTTACAGTGTCATGATCAGCAATTACTGGGAACAACCAGGTCCGTATGATTTGTGTCAGACATTCAATTTTCTCTTTGGTGAGCTGTTCTATCAATCCCATCCAAAGCAGGTATCTCAAAAATCTGATATAATCAGTCAGAAACCAGTAATTAAAGGGCTTTTTTTTTTCTTTTAATTGTTCCATGCAAAGTTCCTGGATCTGTTTTCCTCACTTAAAAAAAATAAAGTTCATCTTTTTTTTAACTTCATGCTAAACTTTCTTCTCCCTTTGTTAATTTTCCAAGATGCATCACCCAAAAAGCTGAGAGGGCAAAATGAGGGTGTATTTGGCTTATTGTGAGATGAAGAGGGCATGCTCCTCTGTTCTGCAGGAGGAGGAGGAGGAGGACTTCCAGCAGGCTTCCCTCTGTCTTGTCAAAGTCTTAGAATTTCAGATTATGACTCAGAGTTCCTAAGGAGGGCATCATATAGAGTGGGTTTGTAAACACATAAATAAATCCAGAACTGAACAAATAAGTAAATGAATAAGCAGCTGAGGTTGAACTTGGGTAGAGTAAAAAGATATGACTGAAGTCCACAGGACAAACAAAGAGTCAATATTAGAAATCAAAAATTTCTATCAACTGATGAGGCAAATGAGCCAATATTTACCGGGATGGCAAGCTATAGCATCAGTGCATTGAAACGTAAGACCTACTTTGTGCTGCTGTTTCACTCTGACCCACAAACGTTTTAACACAATCCTCACAACAGTGGAGGAGCCATACAGAAGCATGCCATTTTTTTTGAACAATATCTCCGAATTTAAACAGAAAAAATACATTTGTCATTGCCTGGATAGGAATAAAGATCATGTGTAAAGAAATGAAAAGCTGAGCCTGGAGACCTAGCACAGTAGCACCGTCCTTGGGTAGCCTGTCCAAGGCCCAGGGTGAGCCACAGGACTGCCCCAAGGGCTTCTAGCCCACTGCCTTTATTTTCTCATGAGCCAAAGGACTTTGGAGAGGAATATCAGAACCACACAGTGTCCTCTGGCAAGGCTGTTTGGCTAAATGAAAAGTTAGTGTTCCAAAGGCTTGAAACTTGAAGTTTTGTTAGATGAACCTTCAATTGCTGCTAGCTAAATACAATAGATAATAAAAAGAATTACATCAATAGATGCAAATAATTTGTTGTTTCAGAAATCTTTGTTCTCTAAGAATGACAGGTTTGAAGGACACAAACAGTTTTAGAGTTGCTTTAACTGTGAAATCTAAAACATTCTCTTTTATATTCTTGAGAACTATCTATGTGTTGCAGCACTGTAACTTATTGTCAGATGCATTATAGAATTCATATTAATTTTATGTTTTAGAAAACTTTATTTTAAAGAATTGTTGTTAAATGAAATCATTATATGATTTCAAAAATAAAATATACTTGGTGCATGAACATATTTTCCATTTAAACAGTTAAGCACTATAAAGAAGGGCTATTTCTTTTCATCTGAATGTGACATTGATAATCATTAGCATTTTACCTCTATCTAATCCTCAGCCAGTTGTCAAACCTTCCACACGGAGAAAATCCTGCGGATTACACTGCAAGAATTGAGCAAATGTTTCTGCATCCAACTAAGGATACTTGTTTACAACACTGAGAATTTTCTCAGAAAAGATACATTTGGTGTCAAGACTGGCCAACTGACCACAGGAACTTTGATTGGACAGGGGTTCAGTCAGAGGAAGTAAAAACAAAACCATTTAACTGTGATCTCCGAAGACAGAATTGCTTAGTAATCTGTCTTTCCTTGCCCTGCTGTATGAAAAATAAAACACAAATTCTTCCCTTTCACCATTATTAAGATAAATAACATCACAAGAAAAAATTAAATATATTTAATAAGAATCTCTTTGCAATTCCAGTGTTGGGGAGGTTGAAAACAAGAGGATCATTGCAAATTCAAGCTGCACAGGGAGACCCTATACAAAATGCATTAAAAAAAAAAGAAAAAAAAAAAAAGAATAACTTGCATTTGTTAGCACCTGATACTATTGTTCTGTTTGCTTTTCGATGGGTCCATTTATTTAAGCTATAAAACAAAACATTGATTAGAAACACTATTTTACTTTATAAAATTATTAAAGCAACTCAGCCCCAGAGGCTCTGAGTGAACAGAAGGACAGTCTGTTTGTACAGCTTGGACCAGAACCAATGCTTCTCAAGGTGGAGCCCAGAAGATCAGCAAGTAGACATCTGACGCCTGTCAGGAGGCCTCAGACTCCACATATCCATCTGCCAGAGCCCTCCTTCACCCAAACCTCACCTGTGTCACAATCACACTGCAAGACTATCTTATGTAAATGCTTACTGATTTGTAACTAAAAACTTGTCTTCATATCGCTGCAGAGAATCTAATGAATTCCCATCTAGGTGGATGCCTATGAACTCTAAGCAAAAAAAATATTTCCCCTCCATGTATGAATGTGTAGAAGTTGAATGATAAAGTCAAACATCCTTATTGAATGATTCACAGGTTCAGAGAGATGCAGCGGTATATATAGATCAGTTATTCTGTCTTCAGGGAATTTCAGTGCTTTAGACAAGAAGCATGCAAAGCTACAAACAGTCCAGTATTTAACTTTATGGTATAAATTATATGGACTGGGAGATAGCTCAGTAGAATAAGTGCTTGCCTGGCAAGCACAGGGTCCTGAGTTCAATCCCCAGTACCTCAAAATAAATAAATAAATAAATAAATAAATAAATAAATAAATAAATAAATAAAAAATAAAATAAGAGCATAGGATTCTATATTATATTCCCTCCAAAAGACACTTAGTAGGTCTATGCTTTAAGATTATAAGACATTAGCTTCTGAATTTATTTATCAAAATAGCTGGATTGATTTACACTATTAAAATGTCAAGTTGCCAATTAGTCTTCTTAAGTTAAATTTTTTATGAAGTATACAATTTATTTATTTTTTATTTATTTATTTGCAGTATTGGGGATTGAACTCAGGGCCCTGTGCTTGCCAGGCAAGCATTTACTCTACTGAGCTATCGCCCCAGCCCATACAATTTATAATACAATATAATATGATATAATATAATATAATATAATATAATATAAAGTTAAATACTGGACTGTTTGTAGCTTGCATGCTTCTTGTCTAAAGCACTGAAATTCCCTGAAGACAGAATAACTGATCTATATATACTGCTGCATCTCTCTGAACCTGTGATTCGTTCAATAAGTAAGGATGTTTGACTTTATTGTTAAAAATAAGCTTGTTTTCAACAATTAGCTAAGGTCAACTTCAATTCATTTTATAAATCTTCTAAGATTTTTTTTTTCTTTTTCAACCTAAAAAGAAAATCTAGCCTTAAGACATGCTTTTCTATTGAAAAATATAATACAATTATTAAAAGTAAAGTTTATGGAGAAAAACTAAGGGAATATAGAAAAGAGAAATGCAAAGCTAAGAGGAAGGGGGAAAGCATCATCTTACGGGGTCCCATAAAGGACCACAGAGAGAACAAAAGGAGGAGCTGTGAGCGGAGATGTTCGGGCATAAAGTCCCACTGAGCCAGCCACAGAGGAATAAGAACATGAAAGAGTAACAGACATTTCCAAGTGGGAACAGTGTGCAAAGAAGCTATGGGTGGAGAATATGTATCTGCACAGGTGAGAGAAAAAGGAGACTCCTGCAGTACCTGCTTCTGTGTTGTCAAAATAAGCAGCTATTTCTCCATTTTCTTAGAAGTAGATTTACTCCCATGTCTTCTGAGACCTCATGAAACCCTAAAATGATTGAATCAGATTCTAAAACTCCTTTGCATGCTATCATAGACTAAAGCAAACCATCTAACTCTCAGAACATGACCTCTTCCACGAGGCAGGTATAATATATTAATAGGTTCTCCAGCAAATTGAACCAAGTATGGAAGCATATAGTTAAGGACCCAGCAAATTTTGGGTATTCGGTAAATATTCCTTCACCTCCACAAAGAATATACAAAAAGTTCAGGCAGCCACTTATGTCTGATGTCAACGAAAAGTGCTGTATAACTACATATGCTAATTCTCAAATATGGGATATAAAAATAGCTTTAGGATTTCAGAGGAAAGGAAAATTATCAGGGGTCAGCTGATGTGGTCAGAAGAGGCATCCGTAAGGAGGTGGTTCTGGTTACTGGCCAAGACTTTTTGTGTGGTACTAAGAATATATAATTAAGCAGTGACACCTAAAGGGCTGACCCATGTATAAGAATAGCGTGTACCTCTGACTGTTTTCCCTTTTTGTCTGACACAGTTCTTCCAGTTTGGATTCAGAATGTTCTGGTAAAAATAGTCTGTTGACAGAACAATCATATGCAAAAAAATAGATGTAGATTTCTTTAAAACGTTTATTTATTTTATAATTCAACACTATTCTTACACTGTTTTTTATTCCTTCACCACTCAGGGTCAATTTTTTTTTTTTATTTTTAAAAATATATACTTATGAGCTCAAGGTATCAGAGGTATCCAAATTCTCAATTCACCCAACTTTGCATTCAAACTTTAACTACCTTCAAGAATGTTTTTTTTATCATTCTTGCAACTTCCTCTCTTCCACTTGTTACGTATTCAGAGTAAGAATTCAGATTGTGTTTTATCCCCTTTGTGTATATATTTCTACTTGTATGTGACTTAAACATCTATGAGTTATGTTTAGGCAATATTAAACTATACCTTGTAGGGTTTATGTTGCTTACATCCACACAAAACAGATTATTAGAATGAAAATAATATATGAATTTTATTCATTTACTTTTTTATTTTTATTTATTTTGGTGGAACCAGGGAATGAACTCAGGCCCTTGAGCTTGCCAGGCAAGTGCTTGTTCTACTGAGCTATCTCTCTGGCCTCCAAATTTTAAAACCCTCTGTAACAAGGATATATATATCCTTTGTTTTCTCCCCATATAATTCAGTTGATCTCTTTGTCTAATTTAAGTTATAAGAGCATGAAAAAAAAAAAAAGAACAAACAATCCAATGCAATAATAAAACAACTGTTCCTGCTTTTTTGTTACCTATTTAGTATATCATTAGTCCTTACATCCACTCATTTTAAGAGGCAATTCGGGTATAAAAAGAATGGAACTCTAGCCTAGAGAGTACCAAATGCTTATTAGAAAAGATGACAGAAACGCGTATAATTAAAACAGACACAGGAGCCCGGGGTGCCTAAGATAAGAGGTTCAGCTGTTAGATGGGAACTGAGAGGGGGGAGAGAGGAAGCCACGCTTTGTTCTGCTTGTCAAGATAGGCAATAACGCGGCCTACAGTAATTATGGCTAACTAGCATGATCAACCTTACATACTCAACAAAATGTTCAGATTTCACCAACAAATTCCTACATAATTTGGCTATGTTTGCAGGGCAGCATTAAATGATGCAATGAAATCTATGTGATAGTTGGGTTATGAGCATGTGCTTGGTGCCAGGCTACTTAGCAGCAAAGGACTAGCCAAGCCATGCCCACTGTTGTGGGGCTCTGCACGCAATCAGACCAACTTGCTAAGAAGTGTGAGCACCCACTCTGCAGTCTGGCCTCCAACACGTGCGTCTGAGAGCTTCTGTCTCTGGAAGAGCCACGACAGCCACTTAAACAACAAATTATGATGTCTATGGAGAGTAAGATTCCTGCACTGTAAATTCACATTAATGCAATGATTCTTCAAAGAGTGACAAGTGAAGGACAGTAAATAAGTCATATTTAAATGTCGCGTGCTGTGGGTTGCATATTGATGGCTCCCCAAAGCCTCCTAAGTGGGGTTTTTCCGGAGGTGCCTGGAGCTAGAGTGTGCGGCACCGGCATTAGAGGTGGATGATTCCCAAATCAGTGCGGTGATTGTCTCGGCACCTAAGCGAGGTCTGGTAGCCTGGATAGAATATAAAAGAGGAAGAAAGAAACCATGAAGGCCTTTTAGGCTTGCTTCTTTGCTACCTCATTGCTTCAGTAACTTCTGCCAGCCACGAACTCCTTCTCCTCTGCCTCACAGCCTGCCAACTGTACAGTGAAGCCTCTGTGAGCCAAAATGAACCTTTTCTCCTCAACTTCGTGGGTCAGGTATCATGTCCCAGCAACAAAAAAGTACCTAAAAGTAAAGTTCTAGATTAAAGACCCAAGGTATAAAGGGCTGAGAGTTAAGGGCCAATAAATTCCAATTCGTGGTAAAAAAATTGACACAAGCCAAACATGGTGGTGCATGTTTTACATTCTCGCTTTGCTAGAGGCTGCAGCAGGAGGATTACAAGTTACAGATCAGGGCAGAAGAGGTAGCTCAGCAGTCTAAAGTACCTGTTTAGGAAAGCTTAGAAGGCCAGCCAAATAGCGCAAAGGCAAGCCAGCGGATTGGCAGGCACAGGGGCTGGGGGTTCGATCCCCAGTTCTGCAGGGCCTGCCCTGCCCTGGGGTCATGCTGAGACTGGGAATGACACTGGGTATGGTGGCGTATGCCTGTAATACCAACTCTTGGGAGGCTGTAAACAGGTGGATCACTATGAGTCCAACCCAGTAGTGAGACACTGAACACCCTGTAGACCCTTCTCTAAAATACAAAAAAAAAAAGGGAAAACTCAGGCACCATATTTAGGTTTAGATCTCCAGCACATGTTGAGCCAGCCCTGCCCCTAGGGCAGGCTGACTTACACACACACACACACACACACACACACACACACACACACACACAAAATAAGTTAATTCAGAGATACAAAATAATTAGGATAGATATACAGCTGCTTTCTCTTAGTTCAGTGAAAAGAAAGATTTGTACTAAAAGTGTTTAAACAAGATATCGTGTCTGCATCTTGTACTATGAATAACTACTATGAAGACAATATGCAATGCATTAATTATTGTAAATGTTCTAATAACTTGTTTTGAAACTGTCTCATTGCTATTTGTTTCTCAATAAAATTAATTAAAAAAATTACAGACCATCCTGGGAAATTTAGCAAGGCCCTGTCTCAAAATAGAAGTGCTCAGATGGAGCTTAGTGATAGTGTCTGCTAGCAGGTGTGGTCTTGGATTGGATCTCTAATCTCTAGTATCCTCCGTCCCCAGATTAAATTAACAGAAATATAATTTATCAGAGTCTGTCTTATAAAGGATAAGAAAATACTTCAGACTTTTTCAGGACTTCTTCCTCATGCAGCTTAATTTTCTCTCTATGTTCCTGTTCGTAGTTCTGCCATCAGCAGCACTAGCATGATTTTAAAACTCATGAAAGATGAAGTCCTAAAGCTCAAAAAGCTTCTAGTATGCTTGGTAAAATAGGAGTATATTAAATCCCCCAAACTAAGTGGAAACAAGGCCAATGTGTTTCCATAGATCAGATATAGGAAACCTAAACATAAATAACTAGGTTGTGTTAGGTCAGAAACAAAAGACTAAGAACAGCAGAAAGGTAAAGAAAGAAAAGCTGTGTAGCCTGAGAGACGCTTCTCACCCGCTGGGAGCAGAGCTGTACCTAAAGGTGTTCTCCTGCTGCATTTTCCCAACAAGTCCTCTGTTACTCCTACAGCACAAGACGACAAGGGATAAGGACGTTTCTTCTGGGACTACAAGTATATTTATTCCACCAAGTGCTGCAACAATACAGAAAAGCAAATGGGCAAGGAAAATGCTAAAAATTAAAGGAGCACGCAGGATTGTTTTCCTTTAAAGGGGCATTTATATTTGGTTAGCATTAGTATTTTCTAACACATACTCACATACATTTCATTTAGCCTTAAAACTATATGGAATGAAAAAATCACAAATGAAGAAATTAAAATTCAGAGAACATTAGTTAATATTTTAAAAGGCTTCTGTCCCCTTAGCAGAGTTTCTAATCCCATGTATGAATTTTCTCATCCTACCTGCGCAATGTGATTTTTTATATTTTCCTATCTTGCATTGCTTTTTATCTCTTCAGTATATAAGTTTTCACTGATGACTTATGTTTTTCTGTCAACACAAAAATCCTTACCAGGCTTCCTCCATGCTAAACAACAACAACAAGTACAGTCTCTCTTAGCATGTTCTCCTGGGAGCTAGCACGCCGAGTTACCGTCCTCCCTTCACACCTCCTTCGGGGAGGTGTCCACCCTCCACCCACTCGCTGGCACCCTTCACCCGCTCAACACTGTGCAAGCATTCTTGTTGCTGCTCACATTTCCTTTGGACATTTTGTTTGAACAGGATGACTATCTGTGCCAAATCTGACACCGCTTTATCCTCTTTAAGAGTACATTCCACTTGCTCTTCTGGAATCTGGACATTTTTCCTTATATTTAACTGTGCAATTCATGACTCATGGTCCTCTTTGCATGCTCTCTCTTCTCTGCTGTCCCCAGAATATTGTAGATGACCACTCATGACTGATAGTAGTTGTCTTCAGCTCCTACAGTAACTGATCACCAGTGACTGTCTTTATAAGTGACTCATCAATCACCTATAAATTCCACTCTGCCCTTTGTCTCCACTGCCCTGCTCTGCCTTTAATCCTCACACCCAATTACCTGAGTGGCTGCAATTCGCTAACAGATCTTCCTGTTTTGACCAATGCTTCTGCCACCATCAGCAAAGAAAAAATGTATTTTTGCTCTCTAAGAAAATGAAAGTTAAAGTGTCTCCAAATTTACTTGACAATCAAAGGAAAAACCGCAGTTCTCAAGCCATAGTTGTCTTCTTTCAGGCCTCCTCCACAGTTCAGTGTGGATTCTAAGCTCCAAACTCCCAATCGCCTGGTTCTTGCCTTCTCTCTCCTGTATTCAGCACTATGGCAGCCCTACCTGCTCGACAGCGATACTTCAGTATTTGTCTTGAACATGTATTGGAGACACGGGGAGCACCAAACTGAAGAACACCCAAGAAATTATGCTGCCAGCTTGCACACAGAGGACAAGACAAAGAACAGACAGTGGAACAAATATTTTCATGTCAAAATTACACCAATGGGGGCCTGCCCCTTAGCTCAGTTCTTTAAGTGGCTGCTTCAACAAAGCAGTCAGGCTCAGGTTGCTGTGGTTCGATCCCCACAACTCAAGCCAGCCAAACCGGCCCTGAGGTCATTCGGCACAAAAAAAAAAAAAAAAAAATTACACCAGGGTCAAAAATGTGCAGTGTAAGTCCTGATACTACCCAGCAAAAACCTCTTTGCTGATTGTCTTCAAATGCCAGTGTCTCACCCATGTTCTTATCCATTAAGAATAGGATACTGGGCACAATAAAAACAAATGGAATTGTTAATTTTCTACCATTTATTACCTTTAGATTATACTCCACTTATCAAGTTATATATGTGTGTGCCTACTATTTTTCATCAAGCATAGTATAAAAATATACAAGTCTCTAAGTCTCTCTGCATCTTCCTTTCTGAAAATTAAACATTAAATCAATTTATATACTTTTCTCTTGTTAATGTGTCTTTGTTTTAGGCAGATCCTGATGAGTAATGAAAGGAATCTTTTCTTTCCTATAGTACCTTTTAAACTGCTGAAGATCGTTGGTTTATCTTCTCTAGAGTTTCGATAAGATTGTTATGGTACGTGTCTTTTAAAGATTATAATCAAGTGTCGCCGCTTATCATTTGAAGTGGCATGACACTGTTGTATCATGAAAGCTTCATGCAAGACAGAAAAAATGGAAAAAATCCACAACCTAGTTTCTATACACATAAAAAATAATTTCTAAATTTTGGAGTTCTAAATAGATACCAAGAGCAATGTTTTGTTATGCTTTTTTAATTTAGGGCAAGATCTACAGGGTGTACAGGATTGCATTACGTAGATCAGACTCATAGTGATTCTCCTGTTTTCAGCCTCTTGGGTGCTGGATTAGAGGTGTACACCATCAGACCCGTCTCAGTTGCTGTCTCAGCACACTCCCGGGATGAGACCTGCACAGCAAGCTGGAGTTTGAACCCCAGCCACTATGCTCTGCCGTAGCAGGTGCTTTAGTCCACTGAGCTATCTGGCCAGCCTTGAAAAGCAATGTTCATAGCAATATATAGCTGATCAATGCCTCAAGCAGTATCTCAAGAAGCATTTTGTCTGACTTCCTTTTTCTCTGGTGTTACATGTATTATGTTTGCGTGAAAATGATTCATAATGAGTGACGTTCAATGTGGCTTTATCATGAAAATGAAGTAATTAATTAAAATGCCTTTTAAAACCAAAGAGGTAAAATATTCCCTGCATCATGAGAGTTATTCACTGAATTCCTAAATGAAACGTAAGTCAGAGTCTCATTTTATGCATCTTACTTGGCTTTTCCCCTGATGAATAAAAACTCTGATTCATTATTGCTAGAGTGTGATACTCTGTCATATCTATAAATTCCACAAAGTCACAAGCCACAGCAAAGATGATGACATGCTGTTTTTAAAATGTCTGAAAATTAATCATTTATTTCCCCTTCCTGACATGCCTTTCATGCTTTGCACGTTCCTCAAAGCTCAGGTGTAGAGAAATGCTTAGCCGTGCTGCTGCGCTCCATTGTAGAAGACAATCACCCCATCAACCCCCTTCCTGAAAGCTGTGTACTCGACTTGGAAGACGCAGTAGTTTGTGCAATTTCAGACCCTTCTTCCAACACCTTTCTTGAGTCGTGAAAAGTGAAATCACTTTGACAGGTACATAATCTATTTTTAGAATCTGTGCCTTTTCTCACGTAATTTTACATAATCTTCCAAGCATGCGAGCATGAAGACAATGATTGGAAGTTTTAAAGTTCCTGTAGGGCGAGTGTAGAAATGACATCAGAAGCAATCGCATGAATCCAACCAACAGATTTCCCTCTATAGAGAATTCTTTCTAAATATTATCTGGGTCCATGGATGACTCAAAATTATTAATAGCATCTGTTCTGTCAATTAATTAAACAAAAGAGAAATACCTCCAGGCTTAACTTAGTTTTGATCTTTTCAGTAATTTTCAATATAACAAAAAATTTTCCCTGAAAAGTAGAAATTTCTCACGCCACCATGACACCATAATACATAGATTTTATTATAGTATCATACAAATATCAAGGCATCTATCACACTGGCCCGAAATTACCTCTTTATTGTTCTTTCTAAAGTATAAAGTGAACTTTAAGAAAAGCAACTGCGTATTCTCAGACGAGCCTAATTAAAAGGTACGTAGTGTCATCCATGTACTTCTAATCTGTACTGTGGGTACAGTTCAGGCTTCCAGGAAAAGTCATCTTTTGTAACACAACAGAGGTCCTTCAAGATGCCGTCTTCAGCAGCTTGACCATTTATAACAACCTAGATGATGCCTAGAGATGAAAATCGGGCTCATGGTACTTTAAGTTTTTGGTTTTCTTGGAAAGAAAGCCTTGGGGATATAGAATAACCATCAGTGGAATGACAATCCGTGTGGAATATTGCTTCTTACATTTTAGTTCACTTTTTTCTGTCATGTTAGGCTGCAGTAGCGTAAACAAAGACAGCACAATATGCTAGGTTTTTTGTTTTTTTTTAGTGGATAGTGACAAAAGGGTTATATTTCAATGAAGAATAAAGGGCAAAAAACTTTACAAAACCTGTGAAATATATGTAATGACTCTTCTTGCTCAATAACTTGCTATAGTCTTTCTAGTCTATAAGCTTCATTTTTGTTTAACAAGCTTTTTTGGCCCACTCTCTCATGGTAGCAAAAGAAGAAACAAACATTTGTAGTCTTCAAATTTGAGCTTTATCAGGATGTAGCAAGGGATTTTGTTTGTTTTTGCTTTTTTTTTTTTTTTTTTTTTTCAGAACCAGGGATTGAACTCAGGTCCTTGTGCTTGCCAGGGAAGTGCTTATTCTACGGAGCCATCTCCCTGATCCCTTATTTTGTATTTGAACCACTGGTTAGAAGACGAATCTGTAAGTTAATCTCCACTACTACATTTAACCATTTGGTACCAAGAGCGCACAACTAACCTGGAATAAGGGTTTTTTTTTGTTAGTTTGTTTTTAAGCCTACTTAAAAGGACAATAACATAAAATGAAAAGAAAGAAAACCTTATCACTACTTTCTAATCATGGAAAATTTTGCAAGCAAGAATGAGAATGTTAATCATTCAAAGAAACAAGAGGTCATTTATGTTCTTTCCTCCCATTCTTAGAGTTCTAATTTGGTTGTGGCATTTCTCAGTTTCCTTTTGTTTTCATATATTTTGTATTCACTTCATCACCCTTCCTAAATTTGTCTTTCTTTTTCTTTCTTTTTTTTTGTATATATGTGGAACAGGGTCTACATGGTGTTCAGGGTCCCACTATGTAGACTTGTAGTGATCCTCCTGTTTTCAGCCTCCCAAGTGCTGGGATTACAAGCGTGAGTCACCACGCCCAGTTTCAATCACTGTCTCAGCGTGTCCCGAGGGTGGTACTGGCACCACTTGTGGAGGATTGAACCCCAGTTGCTGAGTTCTGCCTAAGCAGGTGCTTTAACCCACTGAGCTATCTGGCCGGCCCTTGTTTTTCATTTTTGATTTAAAAAAAAGAAACTTATGAAAAGGGATTTGGTAAAAAAATATGACAAACCAACTATAATAATTTCTGCAAAGACATTTGTTTTATATTTACATGTTTGAATATTCAAATGACTACATACAGGAAATGAGAGTAAATACAGGAGGAAAAGAGAGAAAAATGTTCTATGTCAGGAATCAAATATATTCAACAACTTATTTTAAAAATAAGCATAAAGGACCTTCATTTCCTATACAAATTAATTTATTGTTTTACTAAAATACTATCTAAAGTAGACATGACTATATTTTATGCTTGACATAACAGGTTTGAAAGTTTATTTATTCTTTGAATCAACAAGTATTTATAACACCCACTATCTATCAATCACTTAATCAGGCATTAAAATACTTTTTTTGTTTGCTTTCATGTACTGAACTGGCCTTCAACCTCGTATCTCTGGTTTCCTGAACATTCCCTCTAATGTATTTGGGTGATGACTGAGTAACTCTGTGGAGGGCTCCTGCGTGTGTGCATGTGTGTGTGTGTGTGTGTGTGTGTGTGCATGCGTGCGGCGGGGGTGAGGGTAGACAGAGGCTTATCAGATTTATGTGGGAGGAAAGGTATATCTCCTCTGGAAAGTGGAATCAGAAAAGGAGATTTGTAGGCTGCAAAGTGAAAGATAAGATAATATGACTAGATTCCCACATGATTACATAGGGACATCATACAATATTCCCCGACAGTGTGGGAAAAGTCAGTGGTTAGACAAGAGTCAAGAAATACTTCAAGCCTTGAGAGTAAAGTAGAGACCATATATATAC
>NW_004524678.1:7650235-7655528 GCF_000260255.1 Octodon degus | reverse complement strand
CGTGCAAAATAGATCAAAGACCTACAAAAAGAAAAACACTGAACCTGCTGAAAGAAAACATAGGGTAAACACTTGATCAGCATAGTTAATGATTTTCTGAACAGAACTCCAATGGTATAAAAAATAACACCCATAATCAACAAATGGGATTACACTAAATTTAAAAGCTTTCACATAACAAAGGAAACAATCAATAGAATGGCGCAGTAATCTAATAAAAAAGGGAAAAAATTACCAATTACTTTTTTGATAAAGATTCCTTTCTAGAATACACAAAAAACCTCAAAACATATTTGAGAAAATAACTCAATTTAAAAAACGAAAGAAATGGACACTTCTTTGAAAGAGTAAAAATAGTGCTGGGGAGACACTTTGTCAGTCTAAGCACCTACGTGGCAAGCACAAGGGCCCGGGTTCTGCCCCTGCTACCGCATGCCACGCCAGCCCCAAAACCGGGTCTGGTGGTGCATACCTGTAATCCCAGCCCTGACGAGACTGAGACAGGAGGACCATCATGAGTCTGAGCTAGATAGAGAGACCCTGCACAAAATAAATGAATGAATGAATAAATGATTTTTTAAAAAAAAAGTACAAATAGCCATTATTATATTTTTAAAAAAGTTTGGCCTCTTTAGCCATTAGGGAAATGGACATCTAAACACCCTGAGGCAGAACGGGAATCATTCGGAACACACACAGAAAATCAAATGCCTTGGAAAAAGGAGCACATCTTGAAGTTCATTTATGGCAATCTTACCTAGAATAAGTTCTATCAGAACCACTAAAAAAATTGCTCAAAAAAAAAAAAAAAAAAAAAAAAAAGTTAAAAGCTGAAATTCAATTTAACCCAGCTATATCTCTCCTGAATATCTTCTCCCAAACACTTGAAAGCATCATAGTATAGTGATGTGTGTGTTCCTTCCCCATGTTTACAGCAGTACAATTTACAGTCTAGATGTCCATGGACAGATAAATTTTATCTCTATATCTCTATATCTTTATATCTATATCTATGTATAGATACAGATAAAATTTGAGTCGTTTGTAGGAAAATGAATGTCTTTTCAGGCCATAATGTTAAATGAACTAAATCAGACATAGGGGTAAACATCACATGGTTTTGTTTATCTGAGATATTTAACAAATTACAAAGAAAAATAAAGGACAGAGGAAAATAAATTGAGAGACATTCTTTTTCAAGCTGAGGAAGAGAAAAAAGAAAAGGAGAAACAGAAAGCAAAAGGTAAAGAAAGGATTAAATATGATCAAGAAATGTTACACGTATGTTTCCCAAAGTGGATGTAATTTTATGCTGAAAGGCATTAATTTTATTTATACAAATAAAATTCATAAGGAAAATACATGTTTTGATCATCTGAGTATCATTACATCTCTGGCATGACATCAGTGGTCTTTGTAAACAGAAAAAGCAATAACTACAGAGAAGTCTAGAAAGAAAGAATAGAAAGCATATGGAAAAGTTGACTGGCAGTGCATGTGGAAATGCTTACTTGCAATTCATAGCAGGTAAACTATGGCTCAGCCAAGATACCCATGAACAGGTAAGTCACTAAAGAACATATGTGTCTGAGTATTCTGTAACAGTAAAGATCACTGTAATCTGCTGTATTGAACTGTCAAATGCATGTATTCTTAGGAATGAGTATGATAGGATGGATCATCTGACAAGGGTACATAGCTGGAAGCCAGAGGCTTGGTCATAACAGAGTCATAACATAATACCCCACAGGCTTGCAGTGGCGCCCTTGGGGAAATGCACATCCAAACACCCTGAGGCAGAACAGGAATCATCCAGAAGACACACAAAAAATCATAGGCTAGGTGCTCTCATGTGTATTCATCATGACGTTGTCCTGCAGGTAATCTTAGTAAGGACATTCCCATTTTCAAGCCTGGAAAAGGGAAATACCAGGGTTTTGTTAGGAAACTTCCCTAAAGCTGAGGTAACCTTACACCTACTTATTTAGTGGTATTTTCTAGAAGGCAAAAGGCATGTGGGCACCAGATAGTACTCAAACGGTGTTTGGTTTATGGGATACAAAACCCCTGTCAATCTTTATAAGGAAAGGATGAATTGTGTAAGGCAGAAAAAGCATGAGATAGGAAATTTCGCAGTTAATAATTTAGAGCAAACAATAGAAATGAAAATATTTCAAGTTGCAAAAGAAGTCTTGAAACGTTGTAGTTTGAAGATAATACATAAATTATGGGGCCAAAGCATACCATTGTGAGACAGAGTTGCATGAGAGACAGAATGCCAAGAAGGAAATGTTCCGGGACACCACCAGCGTCAGGCGCTGGCTTCCCCTGGGAAAGCGTGCTGAGCGGTGTTCAGATGATAGTGAAGTGCACATGAAAGCCCACATGCCACTTGTGCAATTTCAAGGTGAGATTCTAGGGAAAAAATTCAGCTGAATTTTTGCACTTATCTTCAATTATAAGTCAATGATTCTACTCTTGTGCTCCTTAAAATTTCAATGTAATACAAATAAATTTGTAAAGTGCTTATGAAAAATATCAACATTTCTTTAAAATTTCATGTGATTTTCTTCAAAACCATTTTTGTTCTTGTCTAGAAAGTTGTCGAAAACTTTTTATTTCATGTGGATTATATTATTTCATCAGGCTGATTTTGCTTTGGAGCCGTATTTTAACATTTCTAGCTCACACTATGAAAACTAGGCTTTCACTGTTCTACATCTCTCGAGTGATGAAAGTTTTCACAAGGATGCAAGATGTTTTGCTGAACATAAATAATAGACATTAAGGAAAGCACATGGTGAATTACTGGTTATTTATAGGTTGGAACCTGCAACTGATAAGTTTTTGGAGTTGAGGGCATGTTCTCTGTCAAAATTTAAACCAGATAATTCTTATTAAATTCCTACTATTCATCATTCATTTTTTTGAGTTTTTCAAATTTCAAAAGATGAAAAAGATTTTATCTCTGCTTTTAAAGTAAAAGACAGTGAGAATAAAGCAACCTAGAAGGCAGGAGTGAAAAAGTGACCGAAGGTATTGCTTATGTCCTCAAAGATGCTATCAGATAAAGATTTCAAAATCAGTTTGAAAAACTGACTGGAACAAGTCAAACACAAATTAATACACTGCTTTAAATGTCTAGAATAAACATTAGCAAGATCAGTATCTGTAGAACACGAAACTGGCCAATTTTCCTTAAAGCTTCTTTATTTCAAGCAATAGTCAATTTTTTAAAAGTTGAGGAAGCAAAAGTACACATAAGCTTGTCAGTAAATAAATACAAGCTGCAAAAGTGTATTAAATAAATAAGCAAAGAGAGTGTGGCTATGAATCACCTGGGGCAACAGAAAAGCTAGAGCAGGGCCAAGCAAGCTTCAGTTCATTCTACAAGCAAATAATGCCACACAATCACTGTGCTCCTCGTCTTACTGGAAGAAGAGGATTAGGTGCAGGCTTTCTAAGAATACAAAATCTATTCAGAATAAGATAGCATTTACAAAATCATACCTACTATGTCTTAAGGAATGAAAGAAGAAAAGTGATAAAATGTCTCATGGAAGTGAATGAAGGGAGGAATACTTGGGATGTCATAATATGGAAAATTTCTGCTGTGAAATTGAATCATAGTCCTATTGGCTACTCACTTACATTCAGTCAAACTTCTTCATCTCCAGAATCTCCATCAATACAGATTAAGGCCACAGACTAGAGGCAAACGCCACCTTTCTGTAACCCAAGATCCTCCCCATTTGTATTTAATAGCCTTAGTCTAATACCATCTGAAGGGTGAATAGTTTATAGTATGAGAATGGCAACCTCATCAATTAGCTGGGAGAATTAAACTGTGTACTTCATAAACGTAGTTGTAAAGCATATACCAAAGTGTTCAATAAATACTAGCTATTGGTGGCAAGAATATCATTGGTGAAATGACAAATGAATACCTAGAAATAAAGTTATATAAGTGTGTATGTGCATGTGTTTTTCTCTGTGTGTGTGTGTGTGTGTGTCCCATATACAAGAAAATGGGAATAAACAGAATGCTACCAAACATTTGCTCATGCGTTAATTTAAGGGAAAACTAAAAATAACACAGAGTTTCCAGAGCATTAAAAAATGCTAACGTATATTGTACCTATGGTTGTAAAACTTGCCGAGGTTGGAGTTTTCAAAATTACTTTCTTTGATTCGTATTTCATTCTGCACACCACTACTGAGCTGCACATCTGACCATTATTAAGATTTATGAAGTTCTTCCCTGATTTAAATTCATACCATGTAACCAAGAACTCAACAAAATGTAGATGCAACAAAATAGAAATTTAAAAAGCAATAAAAGTAAGTCAAAAGAATAATCATAAAAATTAATATAATTGTGCATTTTACAAACATTATGAAGATTCAGATTTAATTCTATTGCAAATAAAAGACATAAAGAAAGGACTCATTTCTGTTGAAAGAATCTTTGGTTAAAATGCAAATGGTTGTATATATTTACATATAAATTTGGGTATTTTCCATCAGGATGGTTTGTTGAGTTTATTCGTTTCATTTAAAACTAATAAACTAATGTCATTATTCTGACAAGCTGAAATCTATTTATGAAAATTTTGATTGGAAAAATCCAACTAGATCCAAATGCAGAGCAATTTCCATACCAATTATCTTTTTATTATATATGTGGCTTTGGTATAAAGAAGAAACCTAGCTTAATCAATACAGTTGTTTTCTGAGTGACAATTACTAAGTTATCTTTGTTTCATTCTCACAGACAGAAAGCCCTACCGTACAGTATATAATCCAACCAATTTTACTCACTCAACCCTGATTCTAATGTCTTTCACATCCACCTATTTTATACAATTTTGTTCTTTATCACATGTGTACATCGCAGTCTTCAGGGCTTCATAGTACTGGGAAGGAGGACAGTAACTATCAAGGGCAGGGCACCAACACTGAGACTGCAGCGTCTTGTTTCTGTCAAGTCTTCATTCCAAAATGTATTCAATCTGTTTCAATAAATCTGCAAATCTTAATTTGTTCCACCTTCAAGGCAAACATTGAAAGCCTTCACTAAACACCACTGGAATCAGACATGGGTAACACAGGATGTTTTGTTTGATCCTGAGGAAAATTGCTCTCCCGCTGCCAAACTGCAAAATCAACAAGTCATGTGCTTTTATAAGGCAATCAAGGGACAGTAGAGTTCAGCCATTCCCAGCATACAAGAAAGAAAGAAAGAAAGAAAGAAAGAAAGAAAGAAAGAAAGAAAGAAAGAAAGAAAGAAAGA
>NW_004524678.1:7643673-7650035 GCF_000260255.1 Octodon degus | reverse complement strand
CCCACACTGAACTCTCATGGATTGAGGGCCAGGATGGGTGCCTAAAGCCATCTTACTGTGAAACCACACCCAGGAAATTGTCCCAGTCTTGGGTCGCAGAGAGGACCAAACTCCTACATGTCGACTAGGTATTGTCCTAGTATGGGGTCTCGGCAGGGACCCTTCCCTCAGGGTGACCCACTGTAGTAGTTTCTAAGTGGCTCAGTCCTTTGAAATGGAGTTACAGGTTCCCATCCTCCCACCGGTCATGACCTAGGCATGTCAGTGGTTGCACCGTGCAAAGGGTACCGGCTGTGCTGTCCTGAATGGTGGTTCCTGCCTCTGGGATCCCATTGCAGAGGATGAGGAGGTCAAGCAGTGTTGTCTTGTAATGCAATGAGTGGATACTGGAAATTTTTCTGTCCCACAAAAGGGACAGACTGTTTCAAGCAGCAGCTCACCGCAACCTTTGAAATGCAAGCAAGGTGGTTCTTCCACTGCATTGATGAAGAGAAGAGCTCTTGGTAATCCACCCCAATCGGATCAAACAATTACTTTACTATATGCTGTTTCCTTCAAAATGCTTTCTCATGCATTTCGATATGAATATGCTGAGAACTTTTCATAATTATAAAGCTTGCTTTCCTTTTGATTTAAAATTTCATCTTTACATTCTTTCTCTTTCCTCACATTTTATTATAAAAACATTACAGAAGCCAAACTAGAACAGTAACACTTTGCCTAAAAGATTCTTCAGCTAATGATCTATTTCCCCTCACAACTTGTATCTTCAAGAAAAGTGTAGGACAGGAACATTCATTAGCCAAGTTCTTCACCACATTGTAATGAGAGAAAGCTTTCCTACCCAGCCCGATTCTGTCTGATTTCATCACAATGGCCTTTATTGTCTACAGTTCAGCAGATCTCTTCAGGACTGCTGACATGGTCTCTAGAATGACTTAGGCTCACTCTCCAGCTCATCTCTTTGCTTCTGAGTTCACATGAGGCTTCCTTTTATAGTCTACTTAGAGCAAGGCAAGATCGTCCTAGAACTTGACTCAAAACTTCCCACTCTCTTCCCCTTTCCAGTTCCAAAGCTGCCCCACATTGTTAGGTATTGGTTACAGATACCAATACTTTAATTAAAGCTTTCATGCTTTAATGAAAGGCATTGTACTGAATGGTTTACCAACCACAGGGAGTCTGGGAAGTCCAAGATTAAGGTACTAGAAGTTTGGTATCTGCACTTCCTAATCCACTGATAATGCTTTTTTGCTGTGTCCTCACTTCACAGAAGAGGGCACATACCTCAGTATCTTTTATAAAAACACCAATTGTTGGCATGAGCGCTCTACCCTGAAGGCCTAATCATCTCTTAAATGGTTCATTTCTTCATACCATCACATTTAGACACTAGGATTTCAACATAGGGGGGCCGGGGAGATGGCTCAGTAGAATAAGTGGTTCCCTGGCAAGCGTAAGGGCCTGAGTTCAGTCCCCAGTTCTGCTAAAAAAAAAAATAAAAATAAAAAAGAATTACAACATAGGAATTTTTTTGGGGGGAGCACATATACATCCAGACCACAGTGTGTGATTTAATTAATGAATTAATTAATCAATCAATTTTTGTACCAGAAATCAAACTCAGGACCTTTCACTTGCCAGGCAGGTGCTTGTGATACCGAGCTATATCTCCAGCACAGTACATGGTTTTAATGAGGAGGGCATGGTCAGGCATTACTGTTATGGTTTATGTCCTGATGTACCTCCCAAAGCCTCAAACCCTCACAGCAGGGGACCTGGTGAGTGATTAGATCATGAGTGTGTGACACGGAATCAGTCCTCTGATTGCCTTAACACAGTTCTGGGTACAGTTGGTGGGTTTAATGAAGAGCGAAGACCACCCTGAGTGTGAGTAGCACCAGCCCATCGCTTGTGGTGTGCACGACACACAAAGGGAAAGGAGTCTCACTGCTTCCTGCTTGCCATGGCACAGGCTGCTTCTCCTTTGTGATGCCTCTCTGTCGTGCTGCCATGCTTCGGAACCAGCCACCTATGGACTGAGACCTCTGGAACATGTGAGCTAACATAAATATTTTCCTCTTTTAACTCGTGGGTATCAGGTATTTTATCCCAGCAATGAAAACTATCTAAGACAATAATTTATTAGTATCTTACTATAAACTACTTTTTCATCTCACATTCCAAGTACTACATCTACCTGCTAAGAGAGTAACAGATCTTAGGCCTCAGAGTTCAGTAAGAATTTTAGTTGAGGGCCAGGAGAGAAGTACCTGCCTGGCAAGTGCAAGGACCCAAGTTCAAGTTCGATCCCTGCTACCACATGCCACGCCAGCCCTGGCCCCGGGTGAGCTGAGCCAGCCAAGAAAACCAGGCGTGGTGGCTCATGGGGAACCTGAGATAGCTGTCCCAGCTGTGTAGCCAGGCCCTGTACCAAATAAAGAAATACATTCAAAATTTAAAAAGTTTCACAACACTTTAGTTGAGAAATATCATCATATAAATCTGTTCATTATAAAAGAACAAATTTTCAAAAAACATTTTTGCATCAGTGTACTAAGTACTTCAAGTTCTGGGTGCCAAAAGTAGAAAAATATTTAGTTCCTTCCTGATGGAGAACATATAGACTTGAGGAGGATTTAAAAATAACTTAGAAGAGATTAAACAAAAGGGTTAAGCAGCCACATGGCTAAATAACTCCAATTTAGCTTTTTAAGAAGTGCCCCTTCAGCAGGATGCTCTCTCCCTGAGGGCTTATCGGCTCTCTGCATCTGCTGGGGACCGAGGTGGGCTTCATATTCACACTCACATGTTATGAATGATATTGGGAGAGAAATTGACCAAAAAATATCCCGAGGAAGGAAGCTCTCAGGCTCCAAGGATATAAAGTGAAAAGATGCAACAATACTACCACACCAGCCCGACTTTAGCCGTGTTACTCACACGTCAGAAGAACTTAGAAAAAGTGCTTTGCCAAAGTGGTTTTCTCAAGGGCTTAGTTACTGACATGAAATGGCATTCAGTGTAGGCTGAATGAGCCGTAAGAAATCAAAGGCTGTTATCCAAAGTAAGAAAGATGGTTAAAATTCTTAAAATTGTTCTAAATAATCATGAAAATACGCATAAATATTTCTGAAGAGTAGCTTTCTTTCTAAGCACTCACACATATAAGAATGAATTCGGGGCTGGTGAGATGGCTCAGTGGTCTAAAGCACCTACTTAGAACAAGCTTAGCAAAGCACAGGGACCACGGTTCAATCCCCCAGCACCACATGCCAGCCAGCCCCGCCCCCTGGTGGGCTGAGCTGGCCACACACACACACACACACACACACATAAATAAATAAAATTAAAAAAAAAAAGAATGAATTCGATTCACTGAATTCAGTATTTGCACATTTCCATATCCGGCAATCATTGTCTTCCTTTATACATGCTTTGTATGGATTCTGTTTATTTACATAATCTTGGTCACTCTAGCATTATTTAATTAGAGAATTTATCTTACAATACTCAATAGAGGATAAATAATAACATTATTTCCCTTGAGGTTGGAGGGATTTGCCTCTTGTGAGGCCAGGTATATTTTCTAAAATCTAAATTTTCCTTAAATTCGTGAAGCATAACACATGAAGGAAAACACCAAAATTACAAGAAGGAAATAAAATATAAACTTTTTGTGTAAATAAGAAAGAATGAAAGAAGTAACTGAAATAAAATAAATGTGGAGTGAGCTCTTAATATACAGTGCGATTACTGGGAAAATTACTCAAGCATGAGGTTTGGATAAAAGGAGTTAAATATGCATATGCCCAAGATGTAATCTGATAATCCAAAAGTAGCCAGCATACGTGTATACACACATACATATAATAATTACAGTAGTTTAATATTTCTTTTCATTTTCTAACTTAATTTTATACTAATAAATTTAAATTGAAATCCATTTAAGTATAGACACTGCCATCAATTCACATGAATTTTTTCTAAAATAATTCTGCCATAGTAATAAGCTCATGTAACAAGCAAAAGATGAATGATAAAAAATTCAAATGTGGAAGGAAAAAAACAGACAGCCTAAAATAACTCCTGGTGTTCTATTTTAAGCATGTCAGTATCTACTGTGATTCAGGAAAAAATTCCGCATTTGAGTAGCACTGATAATATCGAGAAGAAAAAGTCTTCAAATTAATCCTGAGTGCAGTCAACATGGAAAGAACAGAAAGCCAAATTGGAGAAGAGTGAGGAGAAGTGGAGAGTACAGAGAGAAGAGGAGAGAAGACAGGAAGAAGAGGCATCTAACTATATGTTGGCATTTCCTACTTTGTGCTGTAAAGTGTAAGTACTAAAACTGAGAGTTGCTAAAAAGAAATACATTGGACCAGCTGGACCCAATTGTATGGAAGACCCGGAACACTGCATGAACTGTTTTCTTATTGCAAACATTGTCTCCTCCAGTTTTTATAGGTTTGGATAGATGAAAAAGGTCCTTTGAATATAAGTCTCTAATTTATAGAAGGACTCTCATTTTCCTTCAATGGAAAGACAATGTGAGGGAGAGGGGAAAGGAAGTAGTTGAAAAAAATTTTAAAAAAAAAGGCATCAGAGATTTTATTTTTTTTTTCTGTCAGGAGAAGGATTAGAAGCACCTTCAGATTATTGCCTTGTACTCATGTATTTAGATGTATTAAAAAACATCAATTTCAAGAGGAAAACCAGAGACATGGACCAGACAAAGAAGAGTACAACATGGACGACAAAATATAGAACCCAAACCAGGGCTCCTCACAGAGTCCTATGACAAAACACCGCATTTTACCTGGTCTTCTGGAACTCCTAATGCAATCTGAGCACCTGCCTGCCTTAGTAACATTTCCAGAATCTCCTTCTGGGGTTTCTACTTACTTCCCTCTGTCATATTACATTTACAAATCCTGTTATTCAAGAAAGTAAAGGAAGCTAAACTTTATCGTATGAATGAGTAATTTAAAATTGGATAAGCCAAAAAGCCAGATAAAAACTAACCCAACTTCAATATTTGAGGAAGGATACTATCTCCTTCGGTTGACTTCATGGAAAATAAAGAAAGACAGCTCCCAACACTATAGATCTTGTTCTCAGAAAAACACAGGCTAGCCTCACCTTGCTCATGAAAGCCTACAGAAAAGGCAAGGTTAATTCCTTAGGAAGAAAAGCAACTGGGAGGTCAGCACCAGCAATCACATTTCCTTCTTAATCTGTAAAGATTTTGCTCACAAATAAACTCAGCATTTAACTTATTGTTGTGAATTTTTATCCCTTCATATAAATCCAAATTGGAAAGAAAAATAAAAGAGAAAAAGAAAAAAGAAAGAGAAAAGCACACCATGCTACAAATACTTGTTATTTTTACACCCCCCCAAAAAAAATAGGGCAAAAAAATCATACAACAATATTTAATTGAGGGAAAATATGTATTTTATACAGTAGTGCACAAGAATTCCAAGAATCTCTTTCATGTGTCATCAGACTACTAGCAGACACCAAATAAATATCAACATTTTTGTGAAAGGAAAACAATCAAGTTTAAGAGAAGTCTCATTCACTAAAAGGCTAACGCTCCTAATTATTAGCAGAAAAATATTAACAAAACTAGACTATTCTTCGTAAGCTAAAGCCTTATTCTGTTTTGCTTCTTAAATATTTTTAGTTCTTTTCTAGATTCTAACTGTGCACTTTATTTTGTTCTAATTGTTGTTAGATGATACATTAATTGTGTTGATATTCAAATTTATTTGTCTAAGTTCAAAAAATGATACACATGATGCTAGGAGGTACAGTGAAAGTTAAAAATTAGTTTACAAATTTTATAAAAGCTTCTGAAGTTTTCGCACAACTCAACAAAACATTCACCTTTTTATAAAGTGCAGAAATTGTCCTCCTTGGGCTGCGCCACGCACATTCACTTTCCCTTTTCTATTTACTAAATGGCCAAGCCAGCATTTTCAGCTTTTTTTTATCTCTAAACTCATAAATTTTCTGCTCTCTTCCACGGTAAAGCCTTCTCAGCACTATGCAATAGCAATAAATTAAATCCTTGAGTTTATTTGTGAGAAAAAATCTTTACAGGCTAAGGAGGAAATATGGTTGCTGGTGTTGACCTCCCAATTACTTTTCTTCCTAGAGAATGAACCGTGGTTTCTCTTTAGTTTTCCATGAGCAAGGGCTGACTGCTCTTGTCTCTCCACCACTCCCATTTTCCCTCCTCTAACATCCAGTTTAATAAAAGTAAAGTAAGTAAACCAATTATGCCTTCCCAGAACAAAAGAACTACAGCGGTCCCTCACTTATCCCTTCCGAACATCAGCGAGGTAAGGATATAT
>NW_004524678.1:7633500-7643573 GCF_000260255.1 Octodon degus | reverse complement strand
ATATTCTTTTTTAAGGCTTTGTAAACCAGTCGCACTGTCTCATAAACCTTTCCCACACTTTTGAAAATATTTCTAATGTTCGTAACCATTTTCTAAACTCACAAAACTACAGTTGTAAAAACACACGTATACTCTACGGTGCTGGAAAATCTCGCCATATAGCGATAAATAACCTAGATTAATATTGTTTGAAAACCCGCGAAAGAGTAAGCCTGTGAAAGTCCAGCCGCGGAATAGCGAGAGACTAAAGTACCAAGATACCCATCGCAGAGCCTGTTGAAAAGCAACTCTCAAGTGAAATAGTAGCTTAAACTGAAGGCATATTTACATAGAGGAGAGTTTTCTATCACTTATATACTGTATTGGGTTCCAATTTTTTAATGTTTTGCACTACAATTTCTGTTTGTCTTTTTTTTTTTTTTTCCTGCTATCTCTATGCCTTTTTCCCCTTATATACCTATTGAGTTTGGGACAACACAAAACCAGTAAAAAGAGTTGGGATAAAATTTCCCTGACACATGTATTTGCTCTTCTTTCAAACTGCACCATTTGAAAACTAGAGGAACTATTCATAAATGTTAACAAATAAGGAGACAGATCTTCAGATAAAGTTTCACCTGCATTTAATCCCTGTCGACTTCTCTATCTCTTCTCTACCTTCCCACATAATCAGATAACAGATTGTTTTATCTTTTGTTTATGTATGGTATATTTTTATGCATAAGCAAATTCTTTGGCAGTGCTTAAATTCAGATATTTATTCTCACGAGGGTGATAGCTCAGTTGAATAAGTGCTTGCCTGACAAGTGCAAGGTCCAGAGTTCAATCCCTGGTACCACAAAAATAAATAAATAAATAAATAAATAAATAAATAAATATTTATGTATTTATTCTCTGCATTTTTCTCATCCTAGTGACACATGTTTATCCATATTTATATTAAATAAATTTTATACCCAACAGTAGTATCATGAATGAAATTTAAATTAATAATATTTCTTATTATTGATAATAAATATAAGAGCAAAATATAATAGAACTTGCAAAATGTTTTAAATCCATATGTAATTAATTCCTGCAAGCCAATCTTCTTTCCATGTGCTGAAGTAAGTGTATTTAATACTTATTAATAATAGCTTCAAAACATGTATTAGCATATCCTTGGGTTGATGGGTCAGACACTAAGCTGGTTGTTTTGTATACATTGTCCATGTCTTTTAATCATCAGAGTAACTCACTTGAGCAGTGAGAAACACGAAGTTCTAAACTGTTAAATAACTTCACCAAGATCGTATCACCTTATCACTGTTAATGTAAAACAAACATATTCTCATTCAGATTGTCTGGCTCTGCTTTCTCTTTGTCTATCTCTGTCTCTGTCTCTCTGTCTCTATCTCTCTGTCTCTCTCTCTGTCTCTCTCTGTCTCTCTCTCTCTCTGCCTCTCAGTAAGAGTGTGTGTGTGTGTGTGTGTGTGTGTGTGTGTGTGTGTGTGTGTGTGTGCTTTTCAGCATTCACAGGGTGACTACACAGAAATAGAAAGGTGTTTTCTCCTCAACTTTTGATTTCTTGCCTGTGTATCTTTCCAAGAATTACGTGACAGATTTAGAATCCAACATGCTTCCTCCTGGATTTTTAGAAGGGTGAAAATTGTAATATTGTTAAATATTACTCTTTTGAGATAGGCCTAAGGATACACAGTGTTCTGGGAATATAAGTTTTTTTTTTAATTAACCCTAATTTACTTTCTAAAAAAGAACTGAGGTCCACAAAGACTATTTACTTTACTCAAATTTACCCAAGTCATTGGTAGACTTGGAACCAAAGTCTTCTGTATTTGAGCTCTAACGCATCACATGTTTCTGCATCTGGAACTTCATTACCATTTACACTCAACTTAATGTTAGAAGTTCATCACTCCTGAGCACACAAAATTCTGATGGGGCAGATTCTGATTATCACTAAAGAAATAGTAACGTTCTTGATGTTCCATGGATTCTATCTCAGTGTCCTAGTGTTAATCAGAGAGCTAGAGGTGCTGACACAAGATCAATACATGCCTAAGTGATGTGGATGGCTGGATCTGCATGGCTCTGCTTTCCATAAAGAAAATCCCAGAGTTTCATAGACTTGCATGAGTCCTTCCATTCTCTCTCTGTCCTCCTTGCTCAGCTATCAGTAATTCAAGGGAACCTCCAATGATCTCATTTTTAAATTGGTATAGCTCTAAAGAAAATGGAAGAATGAAACAACTATGTTTTTTGGATAAAATAACCTGGGTTATAGATAGAAATGTGGGGTAAGATAAGAAGGAAATTAGTTAAGAAGATATATCAAAGAAGTAGTCCAAGTGCAGTGGGAATTGGAACAGCTCCCAAGATAGACCTTCAAAGAGAATTTCTCACTTAATGTTATCAGGCAATTTAAATTTAGCTTATCTGATAAGTCTCTATAATCCCTTGAGTATTTCTGTAAATTTCCAAACTCCTTGTCCTTGGAAAATATGGTTCAATGTTAACATCTTATTGGGAGAGATGGCTTCCAGATTTATACTTACATTAAAACTTCAGATTTAGGAGTACCAACATCTAGTAATACATGGAAAAATGGGTGTCAAGTAATAGTGCATAAGCCATCAAGACAATAAAGTGAAGACAAATAAATCCTTATTAAATTTCAGTAGAAAACAGATACAGAAATATTCCCCAAAAGATCAAAATATTTGTAAAAATCACCATAAAATCCTAAAAACAATTTCTAATGAAAGGTCTGTATTACTGAATATGATGTCAATTAAACAGCTGAAAATAAAGGCTGTGGATCTAAAAATTGGTTGCCTGGCAAGCACAAGGTCCCAAGTTCAATACCAAGTACTGGAAAAAAAAGTTAAAACTAAAGGATATATTAAATTTATATGCAAGAAAACATAGGGGGGATTTGTAGTGACTAGAATCTTCCAAGAACCGAAATTAAAAGTATCTGTTGAGAGATATTGAGGCATATTACATTTTTTTTTACTGAAATGTAATTTAAAAGCATGCTTTCTCTGGAGAACTTAAAATAATAATATGCATTTCCTCCAAATTTGTTAGTTCATTCCAGAGCCATTTTATATATGTGCAGATGAATGTATTTCTCATAAATTTTAATATAATATTTGACTTCAAAATGATTGTCCTCCCAAAAATGCAGCTTTTTCCCTCTGTTTGTCTGACTTACTAATTATAGGCTGGCAAGATAGCTCAGTTATACTAAGAGCCTGCTTGTGCAAGTGCAGGAACCATAGTCCCAAGCACCACATGCTGCACCAGCCCCAGGCTGAGGCATACTGAGCTGGCCACCAAGACCCAGCATAGTGGTGCACGCCTGTAATCCCAGTACTGGGGAAGCTGAAACAAGAGGATCACTACAATTCTGAGCTGTATAGCAAAACCCTGCAGCAAATACATAAAGAAAGAAAGACAACAAATTATTCTACAATATTGAGCGAACAAAAATGGAGACTTTTTTCAGAGTTAGCCCATTTTATGTTCGCTATTGCCCGTTTTCAGTTCTAGAATCCATTCCAGGATACTACGGGTCTAATTGTGTATTCTCCAATTTGTGATGCTTCTTTGTCTTCCTAGGCTTGACATGCTCAAGGAGTTGTAGTCATTTATCTTGTGAATATCCTCAACTTGGGTTTGCCTGTTAGTTCCTTATGGCTGGACTTAAGGTCTTGTACCACTGAGCAAAGTATCATAGAAACAGTGCCTCTGCCTCATCCTATCGATGCAGGCTGGTGATATCTATTAAGGGTAATGTAACTCAATCACTTAGCTAAGGGGTGTCTGCCAGAGCTCTCCACTATAATCCTTTTTGTTTTGTAATCAGTCATTGTATTTATTTTCTGTTTCTGCCATCAGATTATCAGAAATTTATTTTAAAATCTCACACACATGTTATTTGACAATGAATAGTTCTTTATGGATAGATACAGAACTTCGCTGGAAGACAGTCATGATGCAGAAGGAGAGATGGGAGGTGTGAGTGCCTATTGGAACTCAAAAGCAGTAGAGGAACTTGTTCTCACACTGAATGACTTTGGTCTACCTCGGATGACAGGAGTCCACTCTGGTCATCCAGGTCACTCCGCTTGCTGAAAAGCCAACTGATTACCGACTTCAAATTCATCTGCAAGGGTCGACCAAATAGCTCAGCAGATTAAAGCACCTGCAAGCAGGAGCAGGGACCCGGGCTTCAATTTCGGGCCTGCCATGCCGGCCCCGCCCCCGGGGCGCACTGAGGCTGGCAATTGAGACTGGGCATGGAGGTGCACACCTGTAGTCCCAGCTCATGGGAGGCTGTAAACAGGTGGATCACTACGAGTCCAATCTAGTAGTGAGACCCTGAACACCTGTGACCTATCCCTAAAATACAATAATAATAATAATAATAATAATAATAATAATAAAATCATCTGCAACTCTATCCTTTCTTTGTTGTAAAAGATGACATTCTGACAGGTTTTTCAAGTAAGGAAATAGACATCTATTCTTTGTACTTCACCTAATTTTTTAAGTGATATCCTGGTCTGCTCACTAAAAATTCTGTTCAGAATTTTTACTTCCTTCTAAGGACTTGGTCTATGGAAGTTATTGCAATGGTGACCAGTTTACTTCTCTCGTTGTTTCTATAGTTTAGTAACTGAAATTTTTACTGAAGAAAAGACTGTTACTTCTGTCTCCCTCTTTATTTGCATAAGTGCCAAATTAATGTGCAAAATGACGGGTTTTATTTATTCTTTGGAATGCAGTCTAATATGGATATTATTTATTTTGCTAAATCATTCTAAATTTGGTCATTGGGATATGTTTCAGATTAGCTCCTGCGCCTTTTCTATACGTGCCTACTGTTTTAAACCCAGCTTTTGCGACTGAGCACTTTTCTTACTAATGTGATCAAGCTACTAAGGAAAAACAAGTATCTAAGGCAGGTTATCCATCTTTTACAAGACAATTGAAACAAATCACCACTTGAGGAAGTATCAGACCTTACATTAAGTTTGAGGGAAAAAAAAATATTCTGTTTTTTGAACCTTTTCTCTGGGCCCCTACCATGGGGCCACATGACAATTATTTCTTGCACTTAATACTGGCTTCCACTCAGAATGTTAGAGTAGAAGACTGCCTGAGTGAGAAGATTATACATTTGGATTGATTGGGCAAGAATAATATCAGTCATTCTATAATAAACTCTTTATGTTTTCAGAATTAGTCTTTGGTAAAATGCTTTCTACTTTTAATGGAGACACCTATATTCAGGATTAAAATGATTCATTGTAATCAAATAAAATCACCAATACTAAACATTGTTAATTTTTATTATATTCTCTAGAGGTATAAATAATAACATGCTACCCCTCCCAATGTCTAAAATTGATGGGAGTGCAAAGAAAAATTAAGGGAAGTATAATATTTATCTACAGACTTCACAAATGAACCAACACATGTTGGTTAAAAGAAAAGGAAAGATCACAGTGATTTCTAGATGTTCAGATATTATATTTCTTTCTTTTCTTTTCTTTTCTTTTTTCTACTTAACTTAGTAGAGGGTCTACAGGGTCTCACTACACAGATCGGACTCATAGTGATCCTCCTACTTTCCGCCTCCCAAGCACGGGAATTGCAATGGCACCTCACCATGCCCCACTCTCAATTGCCTCCTCAGCGCGCCCTGGAGGCAGGGGCTGACATGCCATGCCAGGGATTGAATCCTGGTCCCTACCTAAGCAGGCACTCTGATCTGCTGAGCTAGCTGAGCTAACTTTTTTTTTTTTTTTTTTTTTTTTGTATTTTTAGGGTATGATCTACAGGTTATTCAGGGTCTTATTACTAGATTGGGCTCATAGTTACCTGCCAGTTTACAGCCTTCCAAGAGCTGGGACTACAGGGGCACACCAACATGGCCAGTCTCAATCACCATCTCAGCGCACCCCAGGATTGGGGCCGGCACAGCAGGCCCGGGGATCGAACCCCTAGCCTCTGCACCTACTTGTAGGCTCTTTAATCTGCTGAGCTATGTGGACAGCCCTAGAAAGAAGATTTGTGGGGGGGGGGGTACCAGGGGATCCAGCTCCTTGCACTTGCCAGGCAGGTGCTTATGCTACTGAGCTATCTCCCTGGCTCTCCACTGAGCTATCTGGCTAGCCCACATGCTATACTTCAGCACCCCAGTAATCTCACTTTATCCAGAGTTTTTCTGTTTGAAGTTTCAGATACCCAGAGTTAACATGAAATATACTAACTGAGAAATTCTAGAAATAAACAGTGAAGCTTTAAATGGCTGTTCTGCACAATGGGATGAATTCACATGCCATCTTGCCCCATCCCACCAGGGATGCTTTTGTCCAGAGTTTCCACACTGTATTTCCTACCCTCCCATTATTCCCTTAGCTCCCATCTCTGTCACCAGATTAACAACTACGGAATGAAAATATTTTGCATTACAGTAACATTTAGGCAGCAGTCTAACTCTGGATCCCTACAGTTGCAATGGTACATCATGCTTTTTGGTACACTGAAAACCATTTGCTCCATATCATTCAATATCATCATGAGATGAAGAAAGGTAAATTCAGTAGAGTAAGACATTTTGAGAAAGATCACATTCATAAAATTTAGGCAAAATACACTGCTGGAATTGTTCTTGTTTATTTATTTATTTTGGTAATAGGAATTAAACTCAGGACTCCATGCTTGTCAGGCAGGCACTGGGCCACTGAGCTACATCTCCAGATCCTCAGTGTATTCATGAACATTTTCTCACACCTAGTATATGAATAAAACTTTATTGTGGGTATGTATGTACAGAAGACAATATAGTACATGTAAGGTTCACACCTATCCCAGAGTCCAGGTTATTTGTTGGGTGTCTTTGAACACTTCTGCTGCAAATGAGAAGGAACAACTATACTGTAAATACTTTCTGATTTGATTAAGGGAATAAGGAGAAATGGAGTCTTTAGGCCAGATCTCTTTTACCTGAGTGTTATAGCTCACTCGGATATAAATATGAACACACCTCCTTACTCCCGTCGTCCCACTGTACTTTTGCAACGTTCTCAGAGGAGGTAAGCATTACATGCAAGAAAGTGATTGCCTCTAAGCTGGATGTTGCAGGCCAAGAGAGAAGGGTCAGGAAAGCAGAGCTGCTTTTCTATGCCTCAGGACCCGACGGATGCCAAATTCTTCCTCAAGTGGTAAATTTGTTTCAATTGTCTGGCAATTCGTTTTTCTTAGAGAGTGCCAGGGAGAAGTGAGTTAGGGGGAGGCTTCCCGCGGTTCTGTTAAACATTTGATTCACTGCCGATTGTGTGAGAGATGGGCTTCTCATTATTAAGAGATCTACCGTGTGAACACGCCAAGATTAGAATTTATCACGCAGCTAGTCCAGATCTACGGATCAGCTACAACCTGTGAAAGAAACAAGCTGGTGCTAAACTTCTAAGAAAGATAAATCATTCTTTTATTCCACTAAGGCACATTTATTGACTTTGCCAAATTTTTGTTACTTTTTTAATAGCTATTTTAATTTGAGGATCAGTGCATAAGGAAGCATTCTGAGGGACGCATTGCCTAAAAATATGTCATTGCAGTCTTTGTTTCATTTAAAAGAAATTCATCAAAAGGAAAGAAAACAACTGGGATGAGGAAAGAGAAAAGAAGTGAGGGACTATACACACACACACACACACACACACACACACACACATAAGATAGCTAAGATAGTTGCACTACTAATTTCTACATGTTTATTGAAAGGAACAATTAACCACTGGTTAATTGTTAAATTAACCATTGTTAACTGTAAATTAACAATGCTTAATTTTTTGACCAATTTTACCTGCTTATATCTGCCAATCTGAACAACTACTTTAAAGACAACAATATTCAATATAGCAACCATTGTTGAACACTATCATCTTGTTTTTTGAAATTCTATATTGTTTCTATTTTTTTTTAATTTTAAAAATTCTTCTTATTTTTGTTCAGTTATTGTTTACAATCACCAAATTTTGATTTCCATTAGAGTCACCAAGTTTAATTTTAAAAATTCTTCTTCTTTTTTTTTTTTTTTTTTTTTTCAGGACCGAGGATCAAACTCAGGCCCTTGTACTTGGTCAGGTAGGTGCTTATGCTGCTGAGCCACTTCCCTGGCCCTACAATGCTCTTTAAAAAAAAAAAAGAGCTGGCAATATAGCTCAGTGGACTAAACATTTGCTTAAAAGCTCAGGGACCTGGGTTCAATCCCTGGCACTTCATATTGCATTGGCTCTGCCCCTGGGTGCACTGAGCAGGCCTGTAATCTTAGTGCTGGGGAGGCAGGAAACAGGAGGATCACTCTGAGTCCAAGCTGCATAGTAAGACTCTGTACCAAATACATTAAAAATCAATAAATAAGAAAATAAACACTTAAAGAAAATAAAATAAATTTTGAAAAGCTGAATATGGTGGTGTATGCCTGTAATCCCAGCACTCGGGAGGCTGAGAAAGGAGGAGCATTGTGAGTTCAAGACCAGCCTGGGTTATAAAGTGAGCTCAAGGCCAGCCTGGACTGTATATCAAAAGCCAGTTTCAAAAACATAAATATATACATAAAAACATAAAGTTAAAAACAATGACGTAGATGTAGAATTGGAAAACAGAAGAAAATATTGAAGAACTTTTTTTTTCCATTTTGTTGTATGTAAATTTACATACAAGAGTAACCAGCATCCTAAGTTCGATTCCCAGTACCTCCCCAAAAAAGTGTAACCTGAAGGATATCACATCGCTGTCATTAAGTCATTTTCATATTTGAAAGGATTAATGTGCAGTACTAAAGTTGTCTGTGTTCAATCCCTGGCCTGACACACCAGCCTCGCCCCGGGGGCACGCTGAGACAGCAACTGAGATGGGGTGTGGTGGCGTGCACCTGGAATCCCAGCTCTTGGGAGGCTGTGAACAGGAGAATCACCATGAGTCCAATCTAGTAGTGAGATCCTGAACACCCTGTATACCCTTCCCTAAAATACAAAAATAAATAAATAAATAAAAAAGTTAATTGTATTTTACTGAAATCCTTCACACTGATTGCTTTGGAGATTTTAGTTCAGTATTCTCCCCTTACACTAAGTAGTACAAAAGGTTACATGGTAAATTAACTCTCAGTCTCACCACAACATAAAGAAATCTGCTTAGGCTCCCTAGAGACTAAACTCAAAATCAAACTCAACCGATTAAAGCTATATTTCATTCCTACTATTTGAAATGTGCTGCTATTCAAAATAGAAAACAGCCACATTTTTAAGTATCTGAGTTCAAAAAGACTCATATGTACATTTCAGATTTTCATTTCTATATTGTATCTATTAAACCTAAAGTCTACTGGAACAGTACTCTGTATGTAGAATTGTTTTCTGTTATAGTAATATATCTGATTTGAGAGGTAATCTTGGTTTTTTTTTAAATTGGGAATTTGTGTTTATTTGTTTTTAAATAAGTTTATTGAGAAACAAATAGCAATGAGACAGTTTCAAAACCGATTACTAGCATAGTTGCAATAATTAATACACTGCATATTGTTGTCTTAGTGGTTATTCATTGTACAAGATGCAGACATGATATCCTGTCCACAAACACTATTAGAACAAATTGCTCTTTTCCTTGAATTAAGAGAATGCAGCTGTATATCTACCCTAACTATTTTGAATATGCAGATACAAAATGGTCATTCATTTGTATCCCCCTTTTTTCATTAGTTTTGTCAGAGAAGGGCATTCCATTGTCATTTAAATATTGTAGGTGTGTGAATTCAGCAAAATATTCCAACATAGTCCATTAGTCCATAAAAGTAGTGGGTTTTCCGTAAGACCAGCAACGTCAGAAGTTGTTGACTTGAGCCTTTTACCGCTTAGCTTATCAATATGCCTTTACTTTTTATACTTCGTTTTTATACTTTTCTGCTAGATGGTTAAGACCAAGATAAAGCAAGACCTGTATAACAATAAATGTAACTTTTGCATCTGATAAGGTCAGTCAAATGAGAGGTAATC
>NW_004524678.1:7624057-7633225 GCF_000260255.1 Octodon degus | reverse complement strand
TATATTTTTTGATACAGGATCTCTCTGCACACTTCAGACTTGTGATCTTCCTTGTCTCAGCCTCCTTAGGGCTTGGATTACAGATACGCACCACCACACCCAGTTTCAGCGCAGGAATGACATGGGGTGCTTGGGCTAGAATTCTGGTGCTTGAGCTTGCCAGGCAGGCACTTAGGCTGCAGAGCTATCTCCCCAGTCTGGAGCTACTGTTTATGCATGGATACTATAAACTACTTTTCTCTCTACATGTGTGCATGCGTGCCTGTACGTACTGACAGAGAAAGAGAAAGAGCGAGTGAGAGAGACTTCACCCTGGTTCTTTCTCATGAAGAATGTTGTATTTTTTGACAAATATAACGTTAATGATGTTGTAACATTAGGGAATGTCCTTCTCCAGACCTTTTGTGCTTTCACATTGTTTTTCACTCATAGCATTCGATCATTGGATAACTTCGTTTATATTGCAGGGTTTGCCTCATCATCATCTATGTCTCTGCACGGTGTACTATTAAATGTTCAAAATTCTTTTTAGGTAAATTTGTAAATCAATTTTTGTAGTCTAGCTCTTCTACGCTAAAGCATAACATCAGTTTGATTTATTAATCATGACTTTGCATCTATTCATGCATTGTACGTCCTTATTTATTATTTCTTTGATGTCCCATGTAATGTTATAGGAGATCATAAATTAACGAACAGGAGAAAAAAAGATAAGATTGATATCCTAGTGAGGAAAATGAGGTACTTAAGAGCAGATTTGGGGCCAGGGAGATGACTCAGTAGAATAAGCACTTCTCTGGCAAGTGCAAGGGCCTGAGTTCAATCCCCGATTCTGCCTAAATAAATAAATAAATAAATGCAGTTTTGTATAATGGTATGTTCTCCAAAAATGTGAGAGAAAGATCAGCTAAGAAAGAAAAGATAAAAGAACTACTAGAAGAAGTGGAGCCAAAGAGCATGTCCTGACAGTACCAAGGAAAGGCTTTCTAGAGGAAGGAGCAAACACAAAGTTCCTGAGGTAGGAGAGAGAGAAGGCAGTCTGCCAATAACACCAAGAAGGTGTGAAAAAATGAAGCCAGAAGAGAGGAGACAGCGCTACTGCACCTTGTTGACTGTGAAAGGCTTTAGGTTGTCAAGTGCCTGAGCACGGTTTAAGGCAAAACGGAGACATCACTGGAGACCTATTTGGCAGAGGGCACCATACGTTGATAACAAGTTAGGAGCCCGCTGTGGTAATCCAAGAGGCAAATCGGCAATATGACCTGAGAGCAGAATCAAGAATAACTTTTTATGGAGTGACTGAGTAGATGTAAGTAGTGAAAAAGACGGTGTCAAAATCCTTAGCTGGGGAGCATTCTATGAGTTTTCTTCTGATCTATTTGCCATCCTCTGTGGTTCCTCTGCCAACTTGAAGAAAGTGCACATTTAATGAATAAGAAGAATATTTTCATTACTGGTTAGAAATTTTAGGTATCTAAATAAAAGAAAATTTCTCCACGGGAAAGAAACATAGGGAATGTCATTATATTATTTGATTGAATCTTAACTGCAAATCCTGCTCCAACCTATGTATATATTAAAGTAAAGCAAAAGATTTTTCTGTTTAAACATGGATAGTCCAAGTAATGACATCAATTACAAAGATAGCATTTATTTCATTTTAAAGTCTTTCAAATGATAGGACCCAGGGCCAGCCAAATAGCTCAGAGAATCAAAGCACCTGAAGCAGGCGCAGGGGTCTGGAGTTTGATCTCTGAGCCTGCTGTGCCGGCCCCGCCCCCAGGGCTGGCTGAGATGGCAACTGAGACTGGGCGTGGTGGCATGTGCCTGTAACCCCAGCTCTTGGTAGGCTGTAAACAGACAGCTCACCACGAGTCTGATTACTAGTGAGACACTGAACACCCTATAGATTCTTCCCCCCCAAAAAAAGACAAATGATAGGACCCTGTTTATCCCTAAGATAACAGCATACAGAAGGACAAGTGTAAAATTACCTACAGTCAAATCATTACACTAGCCTTCTAGCTGTTGATTTGGGCACATTAAGTTATTCTATTTTACTTTCATCAACTATGAAATGGGGGACCGGGGAGATGGCTCAGTAGGATAATCACTTCCCTGGCAAGCGCAAGGGCCTGAGTTCAATTCCTGGTTACACACACACACACACACACACAAAAAAAAAAAAAAAAAAAAAATACACTATGAAATGGAACTTGCTTCATGGGTTTATTCTGAATATCGAATGAAGGCACACTCATTTGTGTGAAGGGTAAAGAACTGTGTACATACTGAGAACTGATCAAGTGTTTGCAACTTTTATTTTGTAGTACTGAGGATGGAATTCAGGGACCTCGCCTTGAGTTACATCCCAAGCTATTTTACATTGAGTTACATCCCGAACTTTTAACAAGGTCCTGTTAAGCCACTAAATTGCCTACGCTGGGCTGTAACTGTAACATCCTCCTGTTTTCACCTTCAAAATTTCCAGGGTCGCAGGCACGTGCCACCACACCTGGACAGTGATCATCGACGCGGTTATGTCATCTTACCTTGCCCACTTGGAGGTGTTCATCAGCTGTCTGAGTTCTTCCACACCACAGCAAAGTCCTAAGATGGACAACCTCTTTGTTTATGGCTAACAAAGCTTTCCACAGCATGAATCTGTAAGCACTCACTTTCAAACCCCTCTATCATAATATTAAGCTATTAGTTCCTCCAGGAATAAAGCCTGAGATACACACTTGCAGGCGCGGCACTGGAATATTTCAATTAATTTTTCAATTAATGCTAGCATAAATGACCTACTCTTGATAAAGAATGTCCATTAGGTACAAATATTCCAAATAAACTGGCCTAAATGCCATGGTGATTCCGCATGTGTCTTTTATTTTTGAAAAATTTTTATAGGATGAGGAATTTCATGTTGAGTTTTTTTTTTTTTTTTTTTTTTTTTTGTAGAACCAGGGATTGAACTCAGGTCCTTGCGCTTGCCAGGCAAGCGTTTATTCTACTGAGCTACCTCCCTGATTCCCTCATGGTGAAATTTTTGACCCATAATTTTTCTGGTTAAAAGGTGTGGAAACTTCTGATGTGAGGTAGAAGCCTATTTCATGTTCAGGGTTAAACAGGCATTGCCGGGTCACCATCCTTTACTGAGGAGGACACTGATAGAATACAGAAATCTCACACTCACGTGCAGACACAGGTGTGCTCAGATTTTCCCATCAGCTGCAGTGTCTCATGCTACTTTTAGTTGTATGTAGCTTCCAAGTTAGACTGATCAACTCTGCTATAAAAACTTGCACATTTAAATTATTTTACACGCATTTTCTGGCTTCTAGTTCATCTTAATCACATGTAGAATGAAATTTTTTCACAGTGCACTTTGCTGAAAGCGAGTGCTAAAAATGATGAGATGTCAGCTGGTTGATATAGTTCTACTTTCAACTGTATGAACAAATGCCTTACAAACTACCTGATACTTTCTGTGTCCCTCTGGGAAAGAAAAAAAAAAAAAAAAGGGATTCTTAAATCAAATATAAAACTTCAAACAAAGAAAATTCTCAATGTGGCTGCTTGGGAAATTGGTCTTTCCATCTTGATACCACTAGAAACAGCAATACAGTATAAAAGAATAACACTATAAATAATGAGTTTGCGGAGGAAAACCTTTTTGTTTTGTTTTTTAGGGAAGGGTCTACAGAGTGTTCAGGGTCTCACTACTAGATCGAACTCTTAGTGATCTGCCTATTTACAGCCTGCTAAAAGCTGGGATTACAGGCACATGCCACCACATCCAATCTCAATTTCCGTCTCAGCATGCCCTGGGGGTGGGGTGGCACAGCAGGCTGGGGGATTAAATCCCTGGGCCTTGCGCCTGCTTGCAGGTGCTTTAATCCGCTGAACTATTTGGCCAGCCCTGGAAAACCTTTTAGAATCTCTGGTTTGGCACAATCGTCTGTTTTGCTTTGCTGGGTGACAGAAGTAATGGTCATAAAGTATTTGAAGACTATGATTAGTTTAGAGTTGGACGTCAGCTGGGACCCAGGTACCGTGTTGATATAATCTCATTCATTGTTTCCACATGATTGAATACTTAGCATGTGCCCAGGCCTGTGTCAAAACAAACACTGGCACACAGCAAATAGGAAGAATGACTTGGTCTCTATTCTGTCAGAAAACAGTCTTTTGTCACATGAGAAAGAGTGCTGTGAGCCAGGTCTCATAGATACAGCTGCCTTTACAGGACAAAAGTGCACCATAAGAAGCTTTAGAATGAAGCATTTGAGTAGAAATATTAATTTGGGTAATTGTCAAATGGTCATAATCACAAAGAATAGTTTTCCATTAAATTTTTTTACTAATATACATAGGAACCTTAGAAAGGTCAGATTACACTTCTGGGAACCAAAGTCAGTGTATCCTTTCGCTTGTAGACCAGGCCTATCTTCTTTCTTCCATTGGGGATCAAACTCAGAACCTTGTGCTTGCCAGGTAGGTGCTTAATCCACTGAGCCATATCCCCAGTCCTTAGATCTATTTTCTAGAAGCACTTTGATTTGAATTTAGAAAGCAAGTGACCTTCCAACTGATTGAATGTTTTGGAGAACATATTCTTTGTCTCACCAAGTTGGATGGAATGAAAAATGGAGACAAGAAGCGCTACAAAAAATAAAACCACTTTGCAAAACATTGATATACTAGTATATAAATACTAGCCAAGGTGACAAAGGCTAGTTTTGAAATAAATAGCCCAATATTGTAATAAAAACACTTCCTAAAAGCTATAGAAAACCTAAAGTCGGATTGAAGAAACATTTGGAAAACCATTCACTAAGGGAAATTAGAAATTCTGAATTCAGGACATCAGGGAATTGAAGTGGTGTATGGTGGGGGCTGCGATTTACATTGTTTTTCCATGAAAATGGAATAGAGCTGTAGAATTGAATCCTAAGCTCACAGAGAAAAATGAAATCAGCTTTCTGTTATTCAAAGCAGGCAGAGCATTCTCTGCTATTTAACCATCTCGTCTAGTTGTTCAGGAAGCTACCACGTGCGCTAATTCAGGAACATGTTGATACTTCAAAGGCCAGAGTCTGAAATATGACCCGTGAGACAATTATTAGTCATTGTTGAAGGTTTGCATGGGCTTGAAAATTTATTCCTGGTGGACATATCTGAGGTCCGCATGTTCTTCTCCCATTAATTATGAAACCATTGCTAAATAAAGGGAATGTGATTTAGACCTATTTCTTAAAATATAAGTAAAAGACTTCTGGTATTTTTTAAGAAATCATGAAAACGAACAAGTCACTCTCATGGCAAAAAGCAAAGTGTTTTGGGGTAGAAGATTACATATGAAAATCCTGTATTTTAGGAAGTGATCACTGAAATGTGGTTTATTAATCTTTCAAAAGGTATCCTTTGTTATTCTTGCCATAAGATTATGTTTTTCTGCCATATTTTCCATTTTGATGAAAGTTTAACTATCAAAATAATACTTAGGTAAAAACCCTATTGAAAATTTTAAACGCAGTCCAGTAATTTGTTAATTATAATTGTTTCCTGCTACTATCAATATTACCATTTAATTTATTTCAAGCACATTACAAACACTACCTTTTGTAGAACTATGATGAATTAGTCTTTTGAATTTAGATTATCAACTCTTCAATGGGTAGGTGAACATATGATTTCTGGTTGAATTAAAAAAAATTACTAAGTTTAGTTTTTATGTATTTGGTACATGGTCTCAGCTTAGACTTGTAGTGATCCTCCTGTTTCAGCCTCCCTAGCACTGGGATTACAGGCATGCGTGGGCAAGGCCGGCATGGCATGTGGTACTGGGGATCAAACCCAGGTCCTTGTCCTTGCCTAGGCAGGCACTTACACTGGTGAGCTATTCTGAAACGCTTTTACTAATTTTAGAATATTTATGTGGAGTCAAAAAAGGTAGAATACCATTCTCAGGATGCGTGGAACACTATTCTGACACTGGATATTTATTACTTTGAAAAACTGTTCCCAGATACTGCTAGGGTTCCCCAGTGATAGCTAAGATGTTCCATGTGCCACAGAGAAGTAGGGGGAGAGGAAACACAGCCTGTGTTGAACTGGCCGGTTCCATTTCCACCTCCTAGGTGCTTTCTGATTCCATGGAGTCCTACTTCAAATTGACATTTGAGTGTGGGGTGCAACTTGATCTATTCATGCTCGACCCCATACTTCAATTTGGAGGTTACATTGCTTTAATTTAAAAAAAGTATGGCAGGGCCGGTGAGATAGCTCAGTAGAATAAGCACTTGCCTGGCAAGTGCAGGGTCCTGAGTTCAATCGCAGGGACCATAATAAATAAATAAATAAATAACAAAAATAAAAAAGCATGGCAAAATATAAACATACTTTATGTGTTCAGTACATTCAGTATTCTGCTCACTGCTGGAGAAGTATTGTTCAAGAAGAAGAGCAGCTGTATCATCCCCAAATGTTCAAGTTCCTTAATTTTTAGCTAAGCCAAGATTTTGTCTTCTGCCAGACATATTTTGAACGCATTTCTGTGGAGCATTCTTTTGGCTGCTATACACTTTTTCTCAGATTTTTCAACATATCCGGCATGAGAAATGATGCATATTTTCACCTGGACCCACTTCTCAGTGAGGGCATGGGCTATGGGGGAGGGGCATGGCAGCCCGCATGTCCACAGCCTAGACACCAGCACTCATGAGCATCAGCAGCTCTTCAAGCCTCAAACTCTGCCTGCCCTTCAGCATCCCCCCCTGGCCCCCCGGCTCAGTACTGCCTACGACCTATTCACCTTGGCTACCGCCGCATTTGTCATAAGGTCTAACTTCTTTCTAGAACTTTCTACAGCCACCATAAATCAACATTTTCATTCATTGTAAATAACTCATGAATTCACTATTCTGCTCACTGGATTAAAGTGCAAGTCCTGCCAAACTTCACCTGTGCTGAGGAACACATGGCTTTAGATTCCTGCCAACAATGTGATGAGCGATGATTCCATTCCCTCTTGACTGGGTGACTGAAGAAGGCCCTTCCTTATGTATTGGGGCTTATTCCTCATAAATTCACTCCATTTCAAACTCAGCAGGGTGTTCTCTATTAAACAGGGTTTCCATCATTCAGTTTGCTCCTAGAAAACCTACAGTGCTTCCAACTGATGTGTTGATTCTAAAGCACATTTAAAAAAAGGGGCAAGATTATCTAAGATAATTGTTAACTACGTAGACTAAACATTAGAGTCTTAAAGAAAGTTATTTAACCTCTTTGTGCCTCAGACATATCTCACCTGGAGAAAGGGTGGATTCTTCCTACACAGGGCTGAGAAGCAGAAATGGTCCAGTTTACCCACCCTCAGCCTAGTCTAGGGTATATGGTAAATTTCAATATATGTTAGCTATCATTCAAATCCTGTTTTATATCTTGGATATGCTTCTAATCCTTCCAACAGGTGTATATATGTATTTGCACTTCATAAAGCTTGTAAGCTGCTAGAAGACAATGTCTGTCTCCACTCCTTTAGTACCTATAATAGTTCCTTCTCTCTTGTTTTCAGGGCCACCCGCAGTTTGCAAATAAAATGGGTCACTGAATTTCAAATGAAATACTGGGTGAGGGCAACAAATGGCAGGAAGTTACTCTATGAAATGAATCAGCTTTTAAATGTGATCAGGGAACTGGGGCCGTCTCCTAATTTCAGAATATGATCAGAATTTCTTCTGCAGCTGATCTTTTAAATTAAACAAACAAGCACAGCTGGAAAAACACATGCAAATTTTGGTATTTCCGTCCAGCAATATGCAAGCATATCCATAGTAAGAGCAATTTGCTGAAGAAGTCTCATTAATGAGCTTTAGCACCAGTTTATTCTGAGCAGTCATACTATACTCTAATAGAGCAGCACATCTCTGAGTACTACTTAAGGTCATGGCTATGTGCAGTTACCTTTCTCCATAAAGTATCAGTATTTTTTTATCTAAGAAACTTCTTCCATTATAGGTAGCTTTTGCAATGCTTGTAATTCTCTTCTGAAATTCCTCTACAGAGTTATATAATCTGTTCTACATTACAGTAAGCTTCAGAAACACTAGTAGGTGAATTGGGTACAGTTCCTGCATGTCAAAATGGTACTGTTTCTCCCTATCAGTGTGTATAAGTTTTTTTACTGTATTAGTAAATTAAAAGCCTAAAGGCAGAGTAATCTAAAACCAAAACAACATTAGGGCATCTCCATATAAGAAAGAGGAAGGTAAGGTTTTGTGATGATGTGATGCAAAGGTAGCCCACATCACAGTAGATGTCACTGATTCCAGAAAGAACTGGTTCGTATGTCTATCACACTTCGGATTCACCCACAAGCATCAGAGGTATACCAGCCCACACAAGACATACGCAACACTGTCTTCCAGCTCTGCAGCCCAGCATAATACATTTTTTAAGGGATTTCAAATATTCCTGATCACGATCTACACAGTTCCCACCTGGTACATATGTAAGACAGGATGGCTACTTCCCTGCCCGAGCTCCATGATGCCATTTTAATGAGACAGTAGCCAGAAATGCGCTGCAGCTCTATCCTTGCAGCTGTGACTCCCAAGCTGGAGAAAGGAAATGTCAGCAATGCAAAAAGCAATAGGAGAGCCGGGCCAGTGGGTACTGCTGGGGCCTGAGTCATTAGCATGGGCCACGCTTTACTTTCCAGCGTCGAAAGAAGCTGGCACGAATGCTCGGTAATGTGCTCCAGCCCCTACCAGGGAAAGGCATGGATCATTTGGGTAAGAAAAAAAGAAGTCTCTCGCTGCCTCAATGTGCTTCTTTATGCATAGTGCTACTGTACTGCCTTAGGAACAAGCAGAGTGCGTCTATTTTTAGGGCCAATGTGCCTACTCTATCTTCGCCAACTAAATCTTCGGCATGACTGATTTGCAAGTTGAATTATCTTGGTAAATAGGCTGAGTCACTAGCAAATAATCTGCAGAATTTAACTATGCATTAGGCTTCTCCAGTGAATTAGGTCCTTTTGTCTTGTTCAGGATGCCAAAATGAACTGCACTAGTGCGCTCATCAGTAATCATTTTACAAAAATGGAAGAAAAGTTATTCTAAAGGCAAGACAGGGACAGTTCTTCTCTAGTACTTGGTATGA
>NW_004524678.1:7608105-7622872 GCF_000260255.1 Octodon degus | reverse complement strand
GGAAGATCAAGGCAACCTAACCACAAAGCAATGTTAATCCTAGAAGCAGCACGATGGAGAAATCACTGAGCCATTGTGTTCTCTCTGTCCCTCCCTCTGTCTGTCTCTGTCTCTGTCTCTGTCTCTGTCTCTGTCTCTGTCTCTGTCTCTCTCTCTGTGTCTCTAAGATAGATTCTTCTAGTTTGCATCTCTATTGAAACCATGAAAGAAGCACTAATATAAACCCTGTGGTCTTACTCAGTACTAGTCTACCATTTTTATAAGCTTCCAAACATTCCCCATGAATGAGAAATGTCCAAAAATCAAAAACAAAAAGGCTATCCCTTCACTGTAGGGACCCTTTGTCCTTACAGTTGCTCATGTATGATAGAACGATGTGATTGTTTTACCTGGAATATAAGCTATCACTTATGGTAGAAAATTTTCACTTCTGTCCCAGTTGCTTAACTTTACCAAAGATAAAAATTGATTATTTCATTCATCTAATTAATTATGACTAATTAATAGATTATGCACAGGTAATAGCTAAATATATGGCACTTCACAGCGCAGGTCCAATAAATGCTCTTCCTTCAACTGCTTTATAGTATAGAAGAGTGACAAATGTGCACACAAAAACTACAAAATAAGATGAAAATATAAGCCTCAAAGGAAAAGATGAAGGTTTGCAGTAGAAGATAAGCTCCGAACTGTGGTCAGTCAACTCAGGACAGCCACGGTGGCTCTTGAGGAGACACTTCCTACAAGAGGTTTTGTCAAGCATAAGGGTGCTGGACAGAGAACAAAATGACAGAGAACAAAGTGCAACGTGCAGAGACAGGGTCAGTACAGACAGCACTAAGAGGACACCAGGAGCATTTAGCAGGGCAACAGCAGAAGCCAGCTGAGCTGAGCTTTCAGGCAGTGATGAAGACCAAGAGGACAACTTTCTTTATGGAAAAACAATTCCACCCATCTGGGGTTGTAAAATGCACATTTGCAAAGAAGTGTACTTTAAGCAGAACTGTCTTGTTTTCTTTGTAGAATAAATGCTTCTGAAATATTTTGATTCATAGCTGGCTTTACCAAAGGAAAGGTTAGTTAAAACAGTGGTACTGTTACCTCTCCAAGCCAGCGTGAAGACATAAACAAAGAGTAAACAGAATCTCAAATAAATTGTACCTACTTAAAATTCTGAAAGTCTTATGCAGGTATTATCAATCTCTGCAAATTATAAGTAAACAATAAAACAAAACATATGAATAAAATACTCATATACTAAGAAAATATAAGTAGGAAAGTATTGTAGTACTTTGGTCACCAATCTAGACACCAGGAAATTGGTTGAAAATTTATCAGGTCACCTGACAAAGTATTTTTAAAAGTCAGGTAAGTGCCTAAAGCAAGAAATTATTTTACAACTTTTGAAGGAATAGTTAGAATAATTAAAGGTGAGCCAAGACAATCGAGAAAGAAATATTTTTGTCAACAAACCTACATTAAGCACTCATTCAGGTGAAGGTTACAAAGCCCAATCATATGAACTTTCTTTCTTTATAAAACTTGCAGTTCTATGCTGGGTGTGGTGGTGCCAGCCTATAATCTCAGCACTCAGAAGGCTGAGACAGGAGGACTGTGGCAAGTTCTAGACCAGCCTGAGCTACAAAGTGAACTCAAGGCCAGCCTGAACTGCCGAGCGAGACCCTGTCTCAAACAGACAAAAAATAAATTCATAAAATCTTACAGTTCTACAGAAACTTGGGTTACTGATGAATAGTAGACAACAGAGAAGCAAAACATATGAACAATTTTCAGAGCAACAGGATATGTAATTGGTAGATAAATTACAGAAGCGCATATATGTTATTATGCCAATACGTGGAAGAAAGTTAGGAGTCAATAAAATGTATTAATTAGAACCAATACTGTGAAGACACAGCTGAGAATGATTAGAGACAGCTGTGCAGCACATCTTGGGATTAAACCAGAATCACATGGATCATTCTGTGCAACAGAATAAATATTTTTCTATTGGGTTTCAGAATACAAATAACCCAGTCACATATACTAATTCAAAGCTCTACTTTTCAAAACTCAGTATAGTGCAGAAAAGATAAAACAGGTCAGTTGTACAGAAATTATTAATAAAAAACCCTATTCATTCTGTCACTCACCATAGGTTGGCAGCCATTTGTAATATGAAAAATGATTTCAAAAACAGTGTATTTCGAGTCCTAATTTTATGATGAGCAGTCTGATACGGAATTCATAAAACATTATTTACTGATTTCCTTATTCATTGAATTTATATTTATTGTCCGTTTAATGCCAGGCATGGTCCCGGGGCCTGCACACATAATGCTGGACAGATAGTAATGCTCTTGTCCTTGGAGAGAATACTTTCTAGTGGGGGAAAGACAGCAGTAAGTCACAAGTGCCTGCCTGGCAAGTGTAAGGTTCTGAGTTCAATACTCAGTACCAAAATACGAGAGAGAGAGAGAGAGAGAGAGAGAGAGAGAGAGAGAGAGAGAGAGAGAGAGAGAGAGAGAGACAGAGACAGAGAGAGAGAGAGAGACAGAGAGAGAAAGAAAGAGAAAGCACAGCAGTAAATTCTTAAGAGAAGAAAAGTATAACAATTCCAGTGAAAAGTGCTCAAAAGTATACCTCAAGAAAAGTTATGGCTAATCAGTTCACTTTCCGTGTTCTGGCCAAGAAAGGACTGAAGAGCTCAGACTGAAATAAGAGAGTAAGGCGGATAGCAGTTCCACAGAAACTGTCAATGCTTAATGAGGAATCAACCTGGAATCAAACCTGAGATGTCAATAAGCTGTGTTCAACAAGAGAAGACACCTCTTTCCTGCTCATGCCTAGGAGTGGCCCTAGAAGGGTGAAGGCGTCATAGGCCACTCTTGAAATTTGGTTCTCACATGACAAAACAGGAAATCCAAGACCTGCTTGGAAACTCCTGAGGGAATTTTCAATGCCGCATCTATCCCTGGAAGTCTCGCTTTTCCCACCTGCACAAGCTCAGGGGTGACCCCATTTGCTCAGTTCTATTGTGCAATCACCGGATGGTGAGTTCACTGAAAGCCAGGATTCCACTTCATTTTTCTTTTCCGTGACACAAGCTCCCTCATCCAAGACACTAAAGAAGCACAAGTTGATAGGAGAGATTGCCTTGTGTCTAGAGGGTGGTTCCTTGCCTTCAGGCCCTCTGCTAAAAATTAAACCTCTACTTTAGCTTCGACTCATAAAGCATGTACAAACACTTCTGAGGTTTGCTAGAGTCATCTCTTTTGAGAGTCTTGGTTATTCACAAAACCTGTTGGAGAAGAAGACCAATGTGGTGATGAAAGGTCGTTAGACACAAGGGACACCTAGCTTGAGGGTCTCGGCCTTTAACAGTAGCGTCACCAGGCACAACCTGAAGGTTGCTGGGACCAGGCTTATGAGACAGCTTGTTTGGGTTGTCAGAAGGGGCTGTATATAATTAAGTTTTAATAACTAATTTGCCTATTTGAAGATTCTTGATTTGAAAGAAGTATGAGATGTTCAATGATACATTAGAGAAGATTAAAATTTTAGAGAATACAAATAGCTTTTGTCACAATATCTGCTCAGAGGTGAGGACCTTGTAGATGGAAGGGAGTTTTGGAAAAGTCAGGGCTGATTTTTATGATGCAGATAAACAAATCTGAGTGAAGAAACTATACATTGTACTTGTCACATCAACTTTACTGTTACGCTATTGTCCATTTGGGGTAAATGGCATTTAAAAGTAGAGGGGTTTTTTTTGTGTCTACAATCAAAATTGGTACCAACCATGGGAAGAACCATGGGAAGACAGTGAACAAAGAAGAGACAAAAGACTAAAACCTGCCAGCAGCAGAAAGTTCATGGGAGAACTGGCTTTAGCCAAGCCTCATCTCAGAGCTATGGAGATGCTTCTGTTGGATGGCATCATTCAGAGAAAAGCATCTGTATGTTTTGTACATAATTTTCCCTCAAAATTCGAAAGAATAACTATTCAAATTGCAAGTCACACACAGAATATTCCCATTATTTTAAGTGTAAGAGAATTCTTCTCTTTGGCATTAATGAGTGTATGGGGGCCAATTTCTTTTTAAAACTGATTAGCTGATACAGAAAAACAACAAAGAAATCATTAAAACACAAAGGGAGCTAACTGTTTAGCTTGCATTCTTAGCCATTTTTCTTCCTCCTTTAAGGATACAAAATACAGGAGGAAAACATAAATCGAGAGAGGGAGAGCGAGAGCGAGAACGCGAGAGAGAAATAAGAAATTGGGGGGTTGAAGATGACATTGGGAGGTGAGTGGCAGCAAAATCTGCGCACACTGGCTGTACTGGGTGCCACGGCGCCTTTGTAACGGCTCGCGACAGTGATAAGCGCAAATAGGAAAAGCAAAGCCATGATTCAGAAATGGAATTCAATTTCTTGATACCACAATAGCAAAGGTATGAGGGCTGACAAATAGGAAGGCAACACAATGGAGCCAAATACTATTTATTTCCATATTGCTTGTAGGGACACAGAAAGCAGTCTGGCTCAACGCTGTGTTCAGGTGACAGGTGCATGCCTTTGCATTCTTAGCCTTTAAAATCATTTAACTATTTTTTTTTCAAGAGACTCTCACAACCATCCTCCCGTAGAGTTCATTTCTATGTGCTTAAAGGAAGGAAAGAAATTAGGACTCTGTTAGCACTAATACTATTCATAAATTTTCTTCTGTGTTTCGTTTCCTTTTTCTCTCCTTCATTTCTTTTTATTGCTTTCTTCCCTTCTTCTTTCCTCTCTTTTTCTCTTGCTTATAAAAAGCTACCACTGAAGGGCCGGCCAAATAGCTCAGCGGATTAAAGCACCTGCAAGCAGGCACAGGGACCGGGAGTTCAATCTCAGGGCCTGCTCTGCCAGCCCTGCCCCCAGGGCTCGCTGAAATGGGGATTGAGAGTAGGTGTGACGGTGTGCACCTGGAATCCCAGCTCTTGGGAGGCTGTAAACAGGCAGATCACTTTGAGTCTGATCTAGTAGTGAGACCCTGAACACCCTGTAGACCCTTCCCTAAAATACAGAAAGAAAAAGCTGCCCCTGAGAGGCTGGAGAGATAGCTCAGCAATATAAGTGCAAGTGCAAGGACCCAAGTTCAAGCCCTGCTAGTTCTGAAGCCAGGGGTGGTGGTGCACACCTGTAATCCAGTGCTGGGGAGGCCGAGAAAGAATGATCACTGGGAGTCTGAACTGCATAGAGACCCTGTATCAAAATGAATAGAAAATAAATAAAAAAGAGGTACCACTGCATCAGCCCCACATGGAATTTTGAAGAGAGATGATTCACCATAGAAAACAATGAATATGAAATTGTTTATGGATACTTGATTTAACAAAGCAAACACACTTTGGGAATTATGTGCGAACGTGTTATATGAAGAAAAACGAATGGAAAGTTGCAGTCAGTAGGTTTTAGTGAAATGACTGCATGCTTAGGATCTAGAAGGTCTGCAGATTCTATCACAGTCAAAAGCTTTAAGGACAAGAGAAAGCCGCTGTGTAAGCACGTATACGTTTGGTTTCCCCTCCCTTTAGAGCGTTCGCAGTGGAAATAAACATTTTCGTTTTTGGTTTCCTTTAAAACATGATTCTTGTTTAAAAAAAAAGAAAAGAAAAGTGTGTGAGTTCGTTTGCAGACGAGGGAAGAGAACATGCTTGTCTTGTGAAGACTACAGAGACTAAAGTGAAGTTTCTGTAACGTTCAGTACACCTAAGCCCACCCCTCCTTGCCGGACGCTCATCCCCTCCATACCTCTGCACCTTCATAGTTCGCTTTCAAGATTATATACCCTGAAATGCCCAGGGTATGTGGGCTTCTAAAAGAAACACAGAAAAGCAAAAGATGGTCAGGAAGGTGCAAGGTGGAAGGCAGCCACTTCCCAAAGTCCAATTGAAAGGGCTGGAGTCAATCGTCACTTTGCGTACTGTAGCCCACCTCTACTGTAGCCCTAAATGCGGCACGCCAGCATTCTAGTGACACAAGGGGGGGGGGGTGAATTCTGCGCGCTCTGCAGCGACTCTAATCATTACACTGAACACGCTGAACACAATAACATGTAATCAGACGACAATTTATTTTTTCCCACACTGGTTCTCTTAAGCCTGACCCATAGACTCATTTTTCCCTAACCCCTGGATGAAATATTTCCCTATTACTTTCAGATAATAAAATGTTTTCGTGTGGCTCTCACATGCTAAATATCATCATTTTAGTCATAAAAATGTCTTGTCCAGGGAGTGCCTCACTCTCCAGAACTTAGTGCTTTTGCGCAGATCCTACTCTGGCTCAGCTTGGTACTGCCCAGCCAGAAGAGGGTCTTGCTGAGGATTACGAAAGGTCAGACGCTTAGCTCATTCCCACCCCACTGCCTCCCGCTGTTCCCCGGCCAGTTTCGGAGTCAATTTTGGGTGGTAGTGCAGGGAAAACCTGAGGAGAGGAAAGGGAGAGGAGAGGGAGGCCCAAGTGGGAGGGAGAAGGAGGGAAAAAAGGGGGAAGAGAGGGAAGGAGAATGCAGGGGAGGAGGGAAGGGAGAGGGGAAGAGGAGAGGCGGCGCTCTTGGCTTATGAAAACGCCATCCTGCTGGCGCTAGGGCAGTGACCACATGACAGTTTCCTGTTACAGTTATTTTTTTTGAGGCTGAGGTAGGCTGTGTGACTGCCATGTGGCAGCACATTTTTCTAGCTGATTATTTGTGACATCCGACCTCCCCGTTCTGCCAGCGCACATGGCAGCCCCTCTGTGCACAGTCCTGGTGGTCGCAGACAGCTCTGTTAACAAAGCTCCCCTCAGGCTCACTGGAGGCCGCTCCCTGCCCTGTGATCTGTTAGGGTACATGAGGAACACGGAGTTTTGCTGTCATCATTGGTAGAATTATTTCATCCAGAAAGCATTTCTTTTGTAGTCAGACCAGCAGCTCTAGTCAACACTTACCGCCTCTAAATTTTTCCAGCACAGAGTGCCAGAGGTTTGGGCTTCTCTTAAAATTTCTTGTTTGACTTGGGGAGATTTGATACCATAAATATATACTTGATCTCTGTCCCTTATTCCTGACAAAGAGCCCTAATGTCCTGCAATTACCTGAGTGATGGGAATGATAGAGTAGCTTTTGTTCCTACACAGAGCAACTGAATCCCTAGGAATTTCCAGGTCAGGAAGAGCCTCTTCGGCTCCGCTGAGAAGACCCTTGATAGCTTCCAGTTTCTTGAAAGGTGGAGTCTTCATTAGGAGCCGACAACTTACAATCCCATGCCCCTATCAGTGTGGAGAAGCAAGATTCTAGAGATCAAGTATGAAAATAACATTGGCTAAGAGAAGGAACCTCAACCAACTTCCCCTCTGGAGACCTCACACATGCTCGGAGGGTGTCAGTAGTACCCTGGTAGGTGTTAGGAGGGTGCTAACTCCCTACTTCCATGGGACAGATCCTCCTAGACACTGGACTCTCCTGGTGCCAGTCTACATGCCACCTCAACTGGCAGTTAAGCAGGACCCTTGCTAATAAACCAAGGATAGTCAAGGAAATGTTTCTGAACTCTGTAAGGCATTGTAGCAAATTATCCACCTTGAGGCCCCCTAGATTAATAGCTAGCTGGTTGAAGTTCCATTGATCCATGACTTGGAACTTGTGTCTGAATGGGACTGAGCCCATAATTGTGGGGTATGACACTGTCTCAAAGAACTCACTGTAATAATTCAATTAAATTAGAGGGCACCCAGTTGGTGTCCAGATAAGAGAGCTGGAGAACAGATCATCGTAGGTGAGAAAGAATCATCTCCCCATTCTTTCTAAAGGAATTTTGAATCTGAGTGTTCAACTTCTTATACATGTATCTTGTTAGTAAATAATTAATTAAGACTCATTAACCTCATGCTTCACCACTGCCTTTCTTTGGCCAGGATAGTAGTTTAGCATCATTAATAGAAAACATGAAAGACTAGGCATGGTGGTGCACACCTATAATGCCAGCACTGGGGAGGTTAAAACCAGCAAGGTCACTATGAGTCCAAGTTGCATAGTGAGACCCTGTAAAAATAAAAATAAAAAATGTATAAACTCTGAACTCTTTGATACTTAGTTTATTCTTTACTTTTGTAACCTTAGTTTTAGCCATGTTATAGATTATTTCCCTTTAAACTTTTTGATCACAAAAGTGTATGTCACATTTGAAATTCACATGGCAGATGGTAGACTCACCTCTATTATAAAGTAAATTAGGACAGACTCTGATCTACTGTCTGTGCCCAGCATTTTCATATAGTACAGACCAATGAGAATTAGTCTTGATTGTGTCATCCCAAAGGAGCTTAAAAATAGAAATGGCCAAATTTGATTTTATAATTAACAAGCATTCAGCCAATTGCTAGAAGAGAAAGATGGGGCAAGTCTGAAATTTCAGGTATTCTGAATGTCTACAACTACACTGACCCAAGGAGAGCTCCGAAGCTGGCACTGACCAACTATTTTATTCTTTGTGGTCAAAATGTTCTAAATGTGACCTTTCTTGTGCCTAAAAACAGCTACTGGGATTTAGTTCATCTTCAGAATTGCTTAATATATTTACACAGTCTTCATTAATAGCACTTTTTGAAAATTATTCCTTTCTTTCCTCGATTTTAATCCACTGACACTTGGTAGCAAATGTTAGATCCCTGGACAAGCCCTGTAGACTTGTCACTTCCCAGTGTACTTTCTTTATCAAAATCTTGTGAGGGAAGCACTCTGACTTTCCCCAAACTAGTGCAGTCCAAGAAAACACCTATCTCTCGTGTCAGACTTAAAAGAACTAGTCATCAATTTCCAGCATAAAATAAGTTGCAGAGGGTGCCACTCAGTTAGACATTGAGCAGCAACTTCTCAACATTTCGAATCAGACTGACACTATTCATCATCTTAAGGTACTGATGAACACGGACACAGGAAGTGTTCAAAATGTGAGGAATCAATACCAAATAACCTCACTTTTCCATCGTCTGTCGTTTTGTGATTATTATTTCATCTATGAGCATTCATTAACACAGTTTTGAGAACAGATGCATGAGAATATTTAGGAAAGCTACATGGGGGCTTTAAGACCAAAGGAGCAATGTATGAATGAATATAAATAAGGACTGCTTATTTTCAAGCCAGAGGAAAACAAGATTATAGCACATATGTTGAGTAGTATGTTTATTTCAAGTGACTGATGCTAGAATTATTAATAAAGGTTAATGGGACAGAGAACTGAAGGAGTTGGCTTTTCAAATGACCTTAAGGAATCAACTCAAAACTCTGACGTACCTGGGGCACAGTCAAATTAATATTTGTGTAGGGCAGTTTTCCTCCACTTCTTCACCTCCCCAACTCACCTGGGTGGAGCACCACAGCTGCATTCCAAAATGGCAGCAATGCCCTAGCAAGGACCTCACGAGTTTTCCCTACCCCCTCTACTACTGTACCCCTTAATAATCACTAGGAAAGTACTCCCTGGAGAGGATAAAAGCTTACTAAAGTGTCACAAGTTATAATTTGAAGGAGCTGGAGCTTGAGCTCGCTTCTTTGGAAGAATTTCCAATGCTGTTCTAGAATGTCAAGCAGGAACCTTAAAAGAAAGGAGAACTTTTCGCAGGCATGAAATGATCATAAATAGATCTTTACAAGGAAATGGTTTTTGGTGCTGTTTTTGGTTTTTTCATCACTCTACTTATCTCTCTCACATGCACCTGGGTACGAGACAGGCTCTGAGCCTGGCCACCTCCAAGTCCTTGTCTTAGAAAGCCATGTTGGGAACCAAGTACATAATTCTGGGCAAATTAATATGGAAAACTTATTCTAATCTTCATTTCAACTAAAGCATCTTGAGATAAATGTCTACATCAATAAGTCCCCTAGAATGAAAATATAGACGAAGTTAATAAAAAGAAAACCTAGAAAGTAATGAAGATACTTGTTTCAAGATTTCTCTATGCATCTCTGTCAGCAGCTAGCACTCAATATAGTAAAATTTTGGTCATGGCTAATGAGTTTTTATTTATTCTAATACAAATAAAAACAACTTATTGCAGTTTTAAAACTAGGATGGAATTCAACAAAAGGAGATATAATGAGATAATGGAAGAAAAGATCTTGGGAGGGCTCAGTATGTTCAGCAAAGAAAGAGAATAATCTGACTAGTATAGTGTTAATGTGAGAAAAACTAGAAATACATAATATTTGCCTGTGTTTTTGAAAAATGATCATAATGAGAAGTGTTAGATTTTTCTCAATGTGATGCACATTTAGGCTCCTGGGAAAAATCTTCAGGAAGAAAAACTTACAGTCATATATATATATATATATATATATATATATATATATGAATTTCTTAAAGATGGAAAAAAACAGTCTTGAGTGGGAGTAGGCATGCTATCCCAAGTGTGTTAAGTATGAGCAAGCCAACAATTTCTCAGCACTCCCTCCCACATTCACAAATGCAGACAGAAAGTGTGTACCTGTGTAACATGTTTACATGCTTTTGTTTTGTTTTGTTTTGTTTTGATGAAGGAACCAGTGCATAGGTTAGATGGCCTACAACTTACATAGAATTTCTGCTCCATCACTTCAATAAAGAGAGAACAAGGGATGTGAGTGTAGGAATAAGCTCATTTAATTTATGTTAAAATTCATCTATACACACTGAGATATTTTACTATTTCTGAATTTCAAATTATCTCTTAATTGGTAAACACACCCCTGTATTTTCAGACACACTAACTTAAGACCTAGGTCACCACACTGAACTTCATGGAAGGAACTCAGAAATGTGGCCATGTAAGGTGACTTCTAATATTCCTTCTACAGCAGATGTTTCATCAGATGGCAACCAAGATGACCACGGCTTCCCCAAACATGTGTGCTATCTTTCTAAAATTTAACTGTTACTATAAACACAAGTCTACTGCACATTTCTCAGCCCTACTTTGTAGATGAGATATACAAGTCATTCTCTAATGGAACAGTGACAGAAATGATATACATAAATTCTAAAATGAAATGGCTAAATGGGTATGTTTTCACCAAACTTTCAGGTCTTCCCTACAGCTAAATGTTCTTGAGAATATTAGAGATCTAGGAAAGAAGGCAAGAGACACCAGAAGTGACATTCTAGAAGGCCATCAATTTTGCATGCACACTGTAGTAACTATTACATTGATAAGAAAGATAGCCCTGTTGTGTTGTCTGTAACACTTTGGGATTAATTTGTTATAACAGTCTGTGATATGAAATAAAAAATAATAGTAATTACTTCTATAATAACATTCAAATATTTTGCAAGGTATGACTGTAATTATATTACCACAATTTATTCAGTGCTGTGTTAGCATGCACATACGTGGCAATAAAAGAAACACCAGAGGGAGTAAGGGCTACATTTTTTCTCTCTGAGTGGGATTAACTGTTGTTTGGTCCTGGCTTTAGCTTCTGACTTTTCCATTTGGCTGTTTCCTTAAATTTCTTCCTCTTTGCCCACTCATTTTTAAGTATGAAACTTTTCACCACAAAAAGATATTGAAGACTTTCAAAAAACAATATGGCTTTTTGTCTTCGATAAATTCAGGATTTTTTTTAAATAATTGTATTGAGAAACAAATAGCAATGAGACAGTTTCAAAACTGACAGTTTCAGTAATTAATACATTGCATATTGTTGTCTTCTTAGTGGTTATTCATAGTGCAAGATGCTGACATAATAACCTGCCCACAAACACTATTAGTAAAATCTTTCTATTCATTGAATTAAGAGAAAGTAGCCGTATTTCTATCCTAACATTTTTGTTTTTAATTGGTGGAACCGGGGATTGAATTCAGGCCCTTGCGCTTGCCAGGGAAGCACTTATTCTCCTGAGCCATCTCCCTGGCCCCTATCATAACTATTTTGAATATACAGATACAAAATGGTCCTTCATTGTCATCCCCTTTTTTTGTTTAGTTTTGTCAGAGATGGGTATTCCATTTTGCTGAATTCACACACCTACAACATCTAAATTCAGAAATTGAATGTCAGGTTTTTAGTTTGGGCTTCTTTTTTGAGGAACATGAGTAACATTTTCGTTGAATTTACTATTTTCATATATATATATATATATATATATATATATTTACTAATTTTACCAGATATTTTCTCTTGGTGTGACACTTTCCTATAAAAACACAACATATTTTAAATAAGCTTACTTTATAAGGCACTAACCTAGGAATGGTTTGTAATTATTATTATTATTAATATTATTATTATTATTATTATTATTATTATTATTTTCTGGTGGAACCAGGGATTGAACTCAGGCACTTGTGCTTGCCAGGGAAGCACTTATTCCACTGAGCCATCTCCCTGACCCCTGGCTTATTATTTAGTAAGAGATAACTACATCAACTCTCACACACATACCCCTCCAATAAGAATTCTAAGAAAACCTTAAATCACGCAGAACATTTTTACCCATCTCTCACTACGCTTAGAGCCCTTGTCTATCCCGAGTGGCCCTTCTCTTAACTCTGTCCCTTAACCACGGGCCAAATTGAAGCATGTAAGCTTTGAAATCCCCTCCAATCTTAAGGCAAAAGCGCAGACATGTTCACAACATTAACTGAATAAATGTTAACATGGTCATTGTGGTCTAAGTAGTTTTAATTGCAGAATTATGTCTAGAATGCTTCAGTGAGTTCTGAATGGTTGTCTCATCTGAAGCCAGTTTATGATGAGGAGCTGCACAGGTGGAAAGTCTTAGAAATGCTGGCCACAGTCTACCAAGGGGGGAGAGCCGATGGGATCCAGAGTCATGAGCTGCACGAGCCGCAGCCAGCCAGCGGAGAGTCAGGATTAGCACTGCTCCCGCGAGTCTTTTAATTTCATGGAAAATCAAGCCACATAGATGAACATTTAAAAAGATGAGGTAACAGATGCTAAATGTCATGCTAAAATTATAGCACACGGTGCTTCGAAATCTTTGATTTGTCATATTACAGTCTACGGGTTCCCTCTGCTCCGACTCTTGTGAAAACGGGCCCCAGTAGGGAGGTTTAGCTTAATCAATGTAGCTGCTTTGTTCCTCGGATTGCTGACGCGTGTGATGGACTGAAGCATCTATTTCATCCAAGGCCGCAGAGGAGTGTGGTCAGCAGCAGACTCTGTAATTCTTGATGTCTGACACAGAAAATGATGCTCGTGTGACAGATGTTTTCTTCTCTTGCAAAGTGCATCAACATTTATTTATGATGAAAGGGCAGGTGGGTAAAAAGAGCAAGTACTGCTTCCAGAGGAAGCTCTTTTGTTATTGTTTATTTGCATTTAAATTTATCTGCAACTGATATATTCAAATTGTTCATATTTATTTTAAATTGATCGTAATGTATATTCAAATTGTTCATATTTATAGGTAGCAGGTGATGTCAGATATATGTAAACACTACAACATTTCAATCAGGTTAAACTTACCTATTTCTTCACTCTTTTATGATTTCTTTGGTGAAAGCAATCGTATTCTTCCCTCTACAATTTCTTTCTTTCTTTCTTTCTTTTTTCTTTTCTTTTTTTTTTTTTTTTCTTTTTTTTTTTTTTTTGCAGAACCAGGGTTGAACTCAGGCCCTTGCACTTGCCAGGCAAGCTCTTATTCTACTGAGCCATCTCCCCGGTCCCTCCTTCTACCTTTTTGAAATATAGAGCATATCTTTGTTGTGTTTAGTCACTGTATGGTGGGATAGAAAGCAGAATTGCTTGCCTTTCCTTACGAGTCCTCAGGTCTCACTGACCATCCTCTCTGATGGTTAAGGAGGTGCATGACGTTTGCAGTTGCAAGGGCTCCCTTATCCTAACGTTGGTCATGGATGAGCAATAGAAATGACGTGTCTGCAAATGCTCTAGTTAAAAACAGGACAATGCTTTGCTGAATAAATTCACTAAAGAAATGCACTGGAAGGATATGAAAAAAGCATCACCCTGTGTATGACTCTGGAAAAAAAATATTTTACCCTACCTCCGCTGGTGGGTTAGTTAATCTCATGAAATTTTCAAAACCAAAGCTGATGTAGTGCAGCAACTTGTTCTACCCAGTGTTAAAGAGATGAACAAACTGTATGTGATCTGACAAATGAGTGTTAAAAAGAACTAGATGATATAGTGGAGCTCGATTATCACACTGTAAGTATTTTAATGCATGTATCAGCAATTTAGAGTACAAGATTCAATGTATTTCTGGGTGTGGTGGTACATGCATGTGATCCCAGGGTTACCAAGCTCGAGGAAGAAGGATGTCTATGAGTTTGAGGCCAGCCTGAGCTACTGAGTGAGTTCAAGGCCACCTAAACTGTATAGTGAGACCTTGTCCTAAAAATAGAAGGAAAGAAATGAAAAGGAAAAAAAAAATCACTCTAATGTATGTTCTCAGCACTTCCAAAAGAAGAAATAGTAATCATTTCTTCTTAGCCTCAAATTTCACTTTATCAGGGTACACTCTCGGTGACTACTGGAGTGAGAGCTACACATGGGCAAACTGGATGAATCTCATACACTACAACAGGATTAAGAATGCAGAATCCAGGGCCAGCCAAATAGCTCGGTGGATTAAAGGCCCAGCAAGCAGGCGCAGGGGCCAGGGGGTTTGATCCCGGGGCCTGCAGTGCTGGCCCCACTCCTGAGGCATGCTGAGAAGGCAACTGAGACTGGGTGTGGTAACTTGCACCTGTAATCCCAGCTAGTACTTGGGAG
>NW_004524678.1:7542169-7607500 GCF_000260255.1 Octodon degus | reverse complement strand
ATTTAACATTTATTTTAAAAGGGAAAACGGGGGGCAATTTCTCTAATCACCCATGGTTACTATACCACATTTTTCTCCCAAACACATATTTCTTTCAAGTAGATACTTCCATAACATATCTTCCTCCATTTTTGTCTTCTTATTCTGATGTACTGGATTAATAATGTATTGTCATATTTTTTTTCACATACCTATGTCTTATTTAGGAAAAAAAGTCCATTCAAGTCCTTTGTCTTATTTTTCAAATCAGGTTACTTAAATTCCTATCTGTATTTCTTATGTAATTTGGATATTAATGCCAGGTAGATGTTTGCAAATATTCTCACATATTTACTGACAATGTTTTTTGTTGAGTGTATTATTCTTTGTTGTACAGAAATTTCTTACTCTCATGTAGCTCCACTTGTTTATGTTTGCTTTTTATGGTTTCTGCTTTGGGTGTTAGATGCAAAAAGGATTGTCAAGATCAATTTCAAGGAAGTTTTCCTCTGTTCCTTTCTAGTAACTTTACTGCTTCAGGCCCTACATTGCATTTATCTTGTTTTTTTGTACCATGAGAATGAAGAGTAGAGCAGTGGTTATCAGTGACAGGTGGAGGGAAGAAACGGAGGGCAGGTATAAAATTAAAATTATGCAAAATGATTAAGTTTTGACCTCAGATAACGGTACTCATATGTATAGTTGAAAATTGCAGGGCCTGCCAGATAGCTCAGAGGACCAAAGTGCCTGCTTAGGCAGGTGCAGGGACCAGGGTTCGATCCCCAACCTTCCGTGCCAGCCCTGCCCCTGGGACACACTGAGAAGGAAATGAGACTGGGCGTGGTGGCATGTGCCTGTAATCCCAGCACTTGGGAGGCTGAAAACAGGAGGATCACTTTGAGTCAGATCTGTGTAGTGAGACCCTGTAGACCCTGTACCAAAAAAAAAAAAAAAAGAAAAGAAAAGAAAAGAAAAGAAAAAAAGAAAGAAAATTGCCAAGAGTGCACATCCTAAATATTGTCAAGAAGAAAAGGCGTTAACTAAGTGAGGTGATTGGTCTGTTAATTAGCTTTGCTGTGGTGCTGCTTTCACAGTGTATGCATGTTTCAGGTCATGAAGTGGCAATTTAAATATATACAACAATTAAATTAGTATAAAAGTTTCTAACAGAAGAAAGAAATCATGAAATAAATGCAGCAGTCCTCCTGTCCTCTAGAACTAAAATATACAATCATTTTTGGCAGGGTTGATGCAAACAACTTCCAGCTTAATTTCCAGTGATGGCCAAAAATTAATCTAGCATGGTCCTACAGGATGAAGGAATATTGTTTTCTGCCTTCCAATGGTTCTTTAACTGGGAAAAGAATTGATACGCAAGTGAATTCGAGGCAGTCTATAGTATTTTTACCAAATCTCTATATTCCTATGGTTCAGCTTCCCTCTACTGTTCTGCAGCTGCTGTGTACTGGAAATATCTCTGCACAGGACAGGGTGATGCTATCTATCTCCACCCAGCATTTTCCTGGATGTCCCTGATTTGTTGACTTCCTCATGATAGGTGAAAGGAAAACAGCTCTTACTTTCCTAAGAAGAATTGCCAATAGGAAGTTGGCAGAAGTCCTGGAATCAGGGGTGGGGGGGAAATGGAGTGGCCTGAATTTCTCCACCATACCATTCCTTCATTCTCAAGAATAAGTGAAGCTAGGCTCTGTTCTTTGAAATGGTGGGGGATTCTGCCTTTATTTTCATCATGGTTTGACTCTTGCTTTCATTTTCTTGTCATCAATCTATCAACCTTTATCCTTTCTCATCTCTTTTGTTCTTCCTTCCTTCCTTTCTTTCATTTCTTCACTATCTGATTTTTGATCTCTCTCTCTCTCTCTCTCTCTCTCTCTCTCTCTCTCTCTCTCTCTCTCTCTGTTTCCTTCTTTCTCTGTCTTTGTGTGTGTGTTGATCAGTAGGTTAAAATAATACCAGTGGAAGAGGATAATTATTTTCACATGACTGGAAGGAATTAGGACAAGTACAAGCACATGATTTTAGTCTGAAAATAAATGATTTATTATTTAGTTTAAAAATGATTTCTGAGTATAATAGTGACTGTAAACGTTAACTTGAATTTACTGTTTTTAATTTCAAATTATACATTAAGCATGTTTACTTAGGTCTGACTTTAATCTTTCAGAAAAAAGGCATTAGATTTCATTTTTCCAGCTTATTGTCAGTATTAAAATTGATTTCTGGCATCAACAAAACAGCATGAGTCAGCAGAAATGGAATAAAAAAGATTATTTGCAGAAATAGTAGCAAAACACTTCCCAAGCATGGGAAAAGAATCTGGCATACAAGTTACTAAAGAATAGAGAACTCCAATTAGCCATCATCAAAATGTATCTAGACCCAGACATGTATTAATCAAGAACTCAGTAAATCAGGTAAAAATAGGGTATTAAAAGCTGTTAGAGAAAAGAAACATATCTGTTATAATAGTTTTCTCAAACAAAACCATCAAATCAAGAAGAGCTTGGAGTGAAGTATTTCAGATACGGACAGAAAACAACTTCCAACCCAGACTTAAGTACTCTGCAAAATGATCTATCATAATGGAAAGATAAGATACTTCCATGACAAAGAACCACTGAAGAAATTCATGACCACTTAACAAATGCTACAAGGACAAACAGAAAGGACCACAACTCTAAGAACAACAACAGAAAGGAACCACCATGCAGAGCAAGTAGTTAACAAGGGGGGTAAAGTAGGGAACCCATAGCAGGAAAATAACGTGACCAAGAGAAGGCAATACATATCACTGATAATCACACTTGTAAATGAACTCAATCAATCAAAAGAAATAGACTGACAGAGTACACTAAGAAACAAAACCCAAAAATATTCTGTATACAAGAAACAAAATATTCTGTATACAAGAAACACATTTTATTCAAAAGGAAACTCAAAGACTGAAAGTTTCAGGGTGGGAAACAAGTTTCAGGGTTCCATGTGACAGGAACCCAGGAAAAAAAAAATCAAGAGTAGCTATTCTGGTTGGTGACAATGTCAACATCAAACCAAGAATGATTGCAAGAGATAAAGGTCACAACATAATTGTCAAAGGAAAACTGCAAGAGGAAGAGATAACTATCATAAATATATACACACCCGAAGAGCACCCAACTACATAAGAAAAATTTTAAAAGACATGAAAAGTTAAATGAGCAATGACATGCTTGCCATGGGAGACTTTAACACCCTACTGTCACAGAGAGATAGATCAACTATGCAAAACAATCAGCAAAGAAATAACAGAACTAAATCAAACTTGTGAACAATTAACTTAGTAGAACTTTACATTGTTCCTCCCAAAAGCATTAGAATACACGTTCTTCTCAAATACACATGGGATGCTCTCTAAAATAGATCATATACCAGCATACATAAGCATGCTTAAGTAAATTCAAAGGTGTTGAGTTACCCTATGTGTATTTTCTAACCATAGTGCCAAGAAACTGGAAATTATTGAGAGAAGAAATAGCAAAAACTCCATAAACACATGGAAACTAAATAATACCCTCATGAACAAGCAATGGGTCAAAGGTTAAATTAAAGAAGACATTAAAAAATATTTACAGTTAAACAAAAAATGGGTATAGCTTATAAGAACCTCTGGGATACGATGAAAGTTGTCTCGAATGGCAAATTTATAGCAGTAAGTTCTCACATACGGAAAACGGAATGAACCAAAATAAACAATTTTGTGTTGCACCTCAAGTTCCAGAACAAGAAGAACAAGCCCAAAGCCTCAAGAAGACAGAAAATTATAAACATGAGAGCAGAAAGTAAAGAAATGGAGACAAAGAAAACAATACAAAGAACTAAAGGATCCAAGAGTTAGTTCTTTGAGAGAAAAAATAAAATAGATAAATCTCTCACCACCACTATCAAAAAAAAGGAAACAAAATTACAAATTCATGCAATGAAGAATGGAAAGGACAAAACCAGTATAGACCTTACAGAAATTCAGAAGGTCATAAGTACCTACTTCCAAATATTTATTCTCAGTGGATGGGAAACAGCAAAGAAATGGACAGACTCCTAGAAACCTATGAATTAGCAAAGCTGAATCAAGAAAATGCAAACATTCTGAATAATCCTATAATAGAGTGAAATTGATGGGCCTGGGGAGATAGCTCAGTTGAAGCGCAGAGTCCTGAACTCAATCCCTGGTACCACAAAAAAAAAAAAGTAAAATAAAAAACCTCATAATAACAATTTTAAAAACTACCAAAAAAGAAAATCCCAGGTCCTGATGGATTCGCAGCTGAATTCTACAAGAAATTTAGAGAAAATTTAATGTCAACTCTTCTCTAACTCTTCAATGAAATTGAAAGAGAAGAAATTCTCCCTAATGCATTGCTGGAGGCAAGTACTACTATGATACTAACAGTAGAGAATGACCCAACAAAAAGGGAAAAGTAAGGGCAAGCTCCCCAATCAATATAGATGTAAAAACTCTTAATAAAATACTAGCAAACAGAATGAACCAAATCAAGAAGTTGACCCAACATGACCAAGTGGGATTCATCCCAGGAAGGCAAGGATGGCTCAGCATACACAAATCCATAAATGTAATACACCATGTCAACAGAGCCAAAGACAAAAATCACATGATCATCTCCATAGATGTAGAAAAGCTTTTGAAAAAGCCCAACGCTCATTCATGGTAAAAACTGTACAGAAAAGGGGATTAGATGATATTTACCTCACCCTCATAAAAGCCACCTATGCCAGGGAGATGGCTCAATAAAATAAGTACTTGCCTGACAAGCACAAGGGCCTGAGTTCAATCCCTGGTTCCACCAAAAAGAAAAAGAAAAAAAAAAAGTCATCTATGCCAAACCCACACCCAACAAAATATTAAATGAACAAAAACTGAAAGCCTTCACTTTAAAATAAGGAACAAGACAAGGATGTTCATTAGCACCACTCCTATTCAACATAGTTCTGGTAACAATGGTCAGAGCAATTAGACAAGAGAAAGAAATAAAGAGAATGATGAATGGAAAGAAGTGAAATTATGATTATGTGCAGATGACATGATACTCTACATAGAAGATCACAAAAACTCCAGCATGAGACTTATAGATTTAATAATCAAGTTCAGTAGCATAGAAGGATACAAGTCAAAAATCAATAGCATTTCTTCACACAAGCAAGGAATGCACTGAAAGAGAAATTAGGAAAACCATACTTTCGACAATAACAACCAATAGAAAAAGAAAATTTAAAAAAGATAACTAGGAATCAATCTCAGAAAAGAAGTAAAAGATTTGAGTAGTGAAAATTACAATACTCTGATAAAAGAGAAATAAGAGAATTTCAGAAAATGGAAAGATATTCATTGCTCCAACATTGTGAAAATGCCCACACTCCAAAAATTGTTATACAGATTCAAAGCAATTCCAATTAAATTAGCATACCTCACAGATCTAGAGAAAACACTCCTAAAGTTCATCAGGAACCAGAAGAGATCCAGAATAACACAAGCAATCCTTGGCAACATAGAAAGGGCAAGGAGGCATTACAATCCCTGACTTGAAATTTTACTACAAAGCTACTGTGATAAAATCAGCATGGCACAGGAAAAAAAAAAGACCTAAGGCTCAATGGAACAGATTAGAAGATGCAGACACAACTGCAAACACAGCCACCTTTTCTTTGACAAAGGGGCCGAACATGTTCACTGGAAGAGAGATAGCCTGTTTAATAAATGATGTTGGAAAAACTGACTTTCTACGTACTGAAGGCTAAAATTAGACCCATGCCTATCACTATGCACAAAACTGCAGTCAAAATGGATCAAAGGCATATTAAAACTGAACCACTGAATTTTTTTGTAGAAGAAAGTAGGTAGAAATCTTGAATATATCAGGGTAGATAAAAAGTTCGAGAATTAAAATAAAACTGCGTGGAAACTACTTCAATGAATCAAAAACTGTGATGTCATTGTTTTGAAAATTTCACATCAAAAGAAATCCCTAAAACCATAAATAGAAAATCCATGAATTGGGAAAAAGTTATAAATGATTATCCCCTCAGAGAAAGCACTTCTTATCTAAAACATACAAAGAATTTAAAAAAAAATTCGGGCTTCAAACTTCCCGGCTTCCTTCCAACCTTGGCCTTTTGGGTTGATTCCCCCTTTCCCAATTGAGGAACCCCAATTAAAAAACAAATATAAGAAAAATGTTTAACATCTTTGGTCTTTTGAGAATTGCAAATTAAAAAACCACTGAGATTCCATCTCACTCCAGAAAGAATGGCTATCATTAAGAAGTCAATGGATAACAAATGCTGGAATTGCTGTGGGGGAAAACAGAACCCTTTTCCACTGTTGGTGAGAATGTAGAATGGCACAACCACTCATTTTTCACAGCTAAATCTTGGAAGCAACATGTGTGTCCATCAACTGAGGGATGGATTAAAAAGTTGTGGTAGTTTTACACAATGAAGTATTACTCAGCTCTAAAGAAAGATAAATTCAAGGCTTTTATAGGTGAATGGATACAACTCGAGACCATGTGCATACGTGAAATAAATAAGACCCACATATGCAAACATCACATTGTGTCACTAACATAAGATACCTGAAAGAGTAAATAAATCCGAATGTTACAAATATACTGTGAAAGGGAAAGAATCTGTTCAAAGGGAAAGAAAAACTGAGAAAAGGTAAAGAACAGGAGAGGGCGGGAGAGGGAGAGACATACATTCATCCATGTATGCAGGATGGCTTTGACATTTGTGCTGCTGATTTCTGCTGGTCTAGAAAGGGAAGTAGATGACACTTAGATTTGTCTCTCTTTTCTTCTTGCCCTTTTAAATTTCTTGTAACTTTTTTTCTCATTTTGCATGCTTGTATCTGGTAACATGAACAACTAATTTGAAGGCAACATTATGCAATACAGCAATCCTTGTTGAATTCCTGTTGATTTGTTTGATGAAGTTCTGTATCATACCTCATTTTTTTGTACTTTTTTAATGTATTCAGTACAGGATCTACAGGGTCTTATTGCATAGACAGGACTCTTAGTGATTCTCCTGTGTTCAGCCTTCCAAGTGCTGGAATTGCAGGCATATGCCGCCAGGCCCAGTCTTTTTTTACTCTTTCATGTTCTATTTCATAATAATAAAAATAAAACTGATTTTTAAAAGACAGCCTTCTTTAGATATGTGTAATCCACAATTTGTTGTGAGTTAGTTCAAAAGGCCTCATGTTCTTGTTTTGGTTTTGCGTTTGATTACTTAAATGACTATAATGCACAAACAATCAATATTTTCCTGCTTTGCCCAAAACAATATTATACACGGGAAGGAAAAGTGTAAACAAGAGCTTGAAGATAATTTTTAAGATAGTTTTAGACTAATCAGAAACAAATAGAATGCGGTAAAACTGAAGGGAAGTATTTAGGAAACAAGCACTCCATTATAATATTTATGATCTGGAGTACATTTGCCTATTTTCAGAAAATAACACCTTAGAATCATTCATTTAGATGAGACGGAAAGGGAGGAGAAAGAAATTACCATAAAAGAAGAAAGACCTATAAAAGAAGAATATAAAAATTCGTGCAGAAATTATAACACAAAACAAAACAGCAGTACAAAGTCATGGAAATCTGACAGTAACATTTAATACAAAATTATTCTGCCAACGCAATGCTCACCCACACAGGAGCGCCTCTGTAGAGTACCCAAAATCACAGCCAGGGTTCCAGGGTCCACTGGAAACAGAATCCGGGGGGGGGGCCTGGATGTAGGCTGAGACAGGCACATAACAGTCACAACAAAGGCAGCTCTAAGTGCTTCTGGCACTGCTTGCTGTGAGACAGCACCCAGAACAACTACAGAGGCCCCCTATGTCCCATTAGTACAAATGCACATCTCCCCGAGAAGGTGACAGTTAATTCTACTTAGTGACAGCCTATGTTCATTACATGCATAGTTTTTAAAACATTAATTATAAATCATTGAATAAACAATATATACAATGTCATTTATTTCACACTGCTTCTTAGTACACAAAGAGACTCGTACTAATTTCATTTCTGAGGGGTAAGTGAGTCTTCAATATTGAGTTCTAAAATTGAGAGAATAAATTTCACTCATAGGAGTATAAAACTACCTCTTAGTAAACTCTGACTTAAGCAGTCACCCAGTATAACTGGCCAATTGCATGCTCTGCAGGGTAACAGGATGGATTGGGAAGCTAAATATGGAGTCCGGTCAGAGAACCCTAAAACTTCTCAATTATTTCAGTCAAAGAGCCAAAATTCACTGTTTTTGTTGTTCCAAGAGGCTTAAGTTAAAATACGTGTACGTGTATTGTGAGGTGGAAGAAAAGAAAAATATTTGGTCAAACTTCTTACTCAAAACAGAAAAGAAGAAAAAACTACATGGGCTTGCAGCAGAAGAGAGTCAAACCTGCAAATAATCACAGAAATGGGTCTCAATTTTCTACACAGAATAGCGCTGAGAAAAAGTGGAAGTAATTTAAATTTTCCGTGGTACATTTATTTCTCAGGAAAGAGGATACCTGCTGTGAGCTTTCTTTCTTCACCAACTGTGTACTCAGTGACTTAAATATATTCAAGCTCTGCACATACCTGGAATGATTGTGGACTTTAGAGGAAGGCACAGTGCAGCAGCAAACAGGATGGAGAGAGAGAGAAAAAAAAAAACACTAAAGGCGAACATTTAATAAAAAAGATCAAACAATGTGCAATCTTGATTTTCTTATTTTTGTGTCAAGTGAATGATACTACTGAAATTCTAAGTTACTCACTTTTCCCAATTTCAAAATATTTTATGAAAGAGATACTTTGAAAAGCCCCAAAAGAACGAGCAGGAAAGAAACTCGTAAGTAAATAACATGCTTTTTGCAGTCTCAGAAAGCAACTCTGGAATTCCTACATCTGTGATTAACAAAAATAAATTGTTTTAATTATAAATATATAATAAGCCATAAAGATAACTCACCAGCTAACAGTACTCTTAGGTGAGTGATTTTCTTTGTCATTAAAAGAAGCTTAATAAACTCTAATCACTTTGCAGCCTTTAAATACAACTTGCAAGAGATATTCTCGATAAAATCAGACACTGCTAGACGTTGCCTACAGAGGCATGCAAACAGGAAAGAGGGAAACACACAAGGACAACTGCTTCATACAGACGTTTTGCCACATTTCTTGGGTGTGAAGAATTGCCTGAGGTGCTTTTATTTGTATGTTTTTTAAACTTTTATTTATTTGATATAGGGCCTCAATATACAGATCAGACTCATAGTGATTCTCCTGTCTCAGCCTCCCCAGCACTGGGATTACAGGGATGACCACCACACCTGGTTTCATGGCATGCCTAGGGACCTGGGGTCTGCATGGTATGTGGTACCAGGGATAGAAACTGGGTCTTTGCATTTGCCAGGCAGGCATTTAGACAGCTGCGCTTTCTCCTCAGCCCTTCCTGAGGTACTTTTAAAAATACTTTTAAAAATTTTGCCAGACTAGAAGTTATAGTTAAAAATACAAGTTCTTGTTAAAATTACAAAATCCATCTATAAACTACTAACTCAGATCTTCCAAAAAGGGACAGGAATCCATACAGTCAGTGCTCCGAGCAACTATTATTACTGTGGAGGTTTTGAAATATTTATGAATACCAACATGCTACATTTTAAAATTGGAAAATTGAAGAAAATAAGCCACAGCTTCGCCGAGATGTTTCTGTGCTAAACAGTGCTTTGAACTTTGCCTCTTGTCAGTCTCTGCAGTCAAAAGAATTGAACACACTAAATATTGGATGCTCCAAGCTCAAACAAGAAAGCTTTAAAACTGAAATTCACTCACAAAATTGGAGTATTTATGTATCATGAGTAGCCACAGAAATTCTTGAGAGTGGTCTTTTTTAGGAAAAAAAAAAAAAAAAACTCATGTTTCTATAGGAAAATTCTGTAGTCTCACAATCATTCCTTCCAAAAAATATTAAGTGATTGAGGAAAATAAAAACTATGTCAGAAAACAGCAAATTTGAATCTTAACGTGAACTTCTATTAAAATTATTTTGTCTTTTATTGCTAAAAAATTTCCTTTAAAAATCACTGATGAATAAATTCATATAGATGCTTATCTCAAGCCACAAGCACAGTGATATTGTGTGGAGTGTTTGTCTCATTTTATATCGTCAGTATGTACACAGTCATCCAGAGAAAGAATAAAGGTCGGTTACATACAGGATTACAAATAATTGTACACCATGCAGTGTGCAGACATTGGATCTGCTCCAGGTAAGGCACCTAGTGAAAAATAAAATGAGTAATGTTTAATGTGAGGAAGCCTTCAGTGATGGCTGCAGTCCTGCTATGTCAAATAGTTATTGAAGGGGCTGGCCAAATAGCTCTGCGGATTGAAGTGCCTGCAGGCGCAGGGGTCGGGGGTTCAATCCCCGGGCCTGCGGTGCAGGTGCTGGCCCCACCCCCGGAGTGCGCAAATGAGACTACAAATGAGACTGGACATGGTGGCACAAGCCTGTAATCCCAGCTCTTGGGAGGCTGTAAACAGGCACATCACTACGAGTCCAATCTAGTAGTGAGACTCTGAGCACCCTGAAGACCCTTCCCTAACATATGGAATAAAAAGGCTACTGAAGCAAACTCTGAAAAACAGGGAAATTCATATATGCTAAGAAATGGATACCTGACACTCCAGTTTCTTAATTTTCAACAAACCTCTGGGCACAGAAGCACACACACATGCACGCATGTACACGCAGCACCTCTGCTGCTTTCCTGATGCCACCAGGCACAAACACAACTGACTTGAAGGTCTAGGAGCAAACAACACATGGGCTAGGAAAAATTAATCCAGATCACACTTTTGCATTTATTTAAATTAATTTTGTAATTTAAATAATATTTTGTATATTTAAAAATAACTAGCAAAAAGGGTTTAGAATATAAATTTTGATGGAATAAACACAGTAATTATCTGGGGTCTGACCATTACACACTGTATACACATTTTGAATTGTCATACTGTACCCCATACTTAAACATGTTTAGTTATTATGTCAATTAAAATCAAGTGATTCTTATTAGATAGTTCAAGCTGGGATTACATACTCATTTGGGTCTATAGGACTATATGGAAATAATGCAAAGGAGAGAAGTTAGAGAAACACAAATACAGAGAGAAAGAGAGAGAGAGAACAAACATGCAAGTGACCATGTGAACTTCAAGAGACAAAGAGCAGAAAATGCTTTTTTATTTTTCCAGTGGCAGTTCCAGTCTCTGTGAAAAGACAGTGCCTCATTTTTAAAAATTGGTGTATCTACCGGTCATGGTGGTGCACACCTGAATTAGTAGCACTTGAGGGGAGGCTGATGCAGGAGGACTGTTGGGAGTTCAAGATCAGGCTGCGTTACAAAGTGAGCTCAGGGGGCCGGGGAGATGGCTCAGTGGAATAAGCGCTTCCCTGGCAAGCGCAAGGGCCTGAGTTCAATTACTGGTTCAAAAAAAAAAAAAAAAGTGAGCTCAAAGCCAGCCTGAACTCCACAGTAAGACTCTGTCTCAAAAACAAACAACAACAAAAATGGGTTATGTATAGGCTATTACCATTTAACTTCTGTTAGAATAAGTAGGCTCTTGTTCTTTGCATTATGGGAATATCTCTCAAGAGGGCTTTATTTCAAAGTAAAATTTTCAGCTTTCTCTTCTTAAGTATGTGTGTACACATACAAATATATATACTATATGGCTATTTGGATGCTGTTTAGATAATACATTAACACACTTAATGTAAATTAGTATACAGTGCTTTGTTGTGCAGGTATGTTCATGTTTGCTTTCTGAATTTTACTTCACTATGCAACAGCTGAAGCAGCGGAAGAAACTGTGGAAGAAGGAGGAACTAGGGCCTCACTTGTAGCAGGAGCCAGGGCCTCACTTGTAGAAGGAGCCAGGGCCTCACTTGTAGCAGGAGCCAGGGCCTCACTTGTAGAAGGAGCCAGGGCCTCACTTGTAGAAGGAGCCAGGCTGCGTGTTTGGGACAAATCACCAGCTCTGAAGCTGTAGACTGCAGTAACTTTAACTAGGGAAGATAGTGAAGGTGCCACTGAGAGACTAAGTCTCTTGAGAGTAGAAATGAGGCCATAAGTTACAACTTTCTCAACCAAAAAGCCACGAAGATTTATGATAAATGCCTGCCAAGGCAGTAGGGAAGAGAAGCCAAAATATGGCTGGCAGCTAAAGAGAGAGGGGGAAAAGCTTTTTAATATGTGAGAAAGACTTCCCTTACCCTCATGGGTGACTAAGAATTATTATTGTAAATAATAATGTAGGTAGCAGAGATCTATAACAGCATAGAAACTTCCCATGCTGCGGGAATGAAAATGTAGCACAATAAAGGTTTTAAGGAAATCTGGAAGTGGAGAGATGAATCTTACGGAGTGACAGGCACCAGGTATTAGAGGTTCTGGGAAGGGTTTGGGAAGGAAACAGAAGCCTCCCATCTCCCTCCACCCACCAGTACACCCAACAGATGCTGGAGTGAGGGCACCAAGTGGAAGTTCTGAGAGCCTCTTGGAACCAGCAAGCTTCAGAAGCAGCTACAGGGGCAGCAGCTTTCAGGGATCACCTGGGCAGTGTCTTACAGCAAAGCTGCTTGAAGAGAGTGCTTTTTCCAGCTCTTTGACCTTAGAGGGCTCCTGAGCCTTCTGTGGCTGTTTCCTTCTGCTTAACAATGAGGGTTAAATGAAGTCATTCTAGGGCCAGCCAGATAGTTCAGCAGATTAAAGCACCTGCTTAGGCAGACCAAGGGACCAGGGGTTCTATCATAGGTGTGTAATGCTGGCCCCACCCACAGGGTGCACTGAGACAGTGACTGAGACTGGGCATGGTGGCACGTCCCTGCAACCCCAGCGCTTGGGAGGCTGAAAGCAGGAGAATCATTATGAGTCCAATTTGTGTAGTGAGACCCTGTAGCTGCTGTACTAAGTACATAAAAAATAAAATAAAGTCATTTTGCTAGCTGTGTTTGTGTGTGTGTGTGTGTGTGTGTGTGTGTGTGTATGTGTGTGTGTGTAGAGAGAGAGAGAGACAGAGACAGAGACAGAGACAGAATACAGTAAGCCACATATATGACTTAGTGTTATTTAATATCTTGATCTTAAGAATTGTGTACACAAAGCTACCCATAAAGTTTAATGGCATGCTGAAAACAAGCATGAAACAAAAACTATATTCACACAATGTCTATTATTTTTACACTGTCTATGTGCTGGCAAGACCAAGTTGGGAAATGCTAGCTTAGGATACGGCAGGTAGTCTTATAATAATGAGTTAATTACAAAGTGACATACTGAATGTTACATTAGTTTTGCATTTTTGTTTGGTAAGTAAGGGGAAGAGGGTGAAGCCAGGAGTGAAAGCAAGCAGTAGAGTATTGCAAAAGTTTAACAGGTGAAATATTTTTAAGAGGAGTAACAATGGCACAGATTGTGCAGGATGGTCTCAAAACAACTCCTGGAGACCTGACTTAATTTCTATGGTCCTGCTAATCCTGACCTACCAAGGATATCTCAATGAAAGAAAAGGGATGAACAGTTTCATTTTTCTGGGAGTTATAAACAAGGTAAGATTATGATAGCTTTCTAACAGATGGACTTCTTAAATAAATTTTTTTGTCTTTTACCTGATGTCTAAACTTAGGGCTGGGGAGAAAGCTTGGCTGTGTAAGTGCCTGCCTACCTTATGTCTTAATTATAAATTTGAACACGAGCTATTCACCCCTACATGCTAGAAGTCTCTTACTCAGATATGAATGGAATAAGTAGTTTGCCTTTCTGAAGGATCTGTATAAAAAGATTTACATGGATACCAACTTTTACTTTGATGGAAGCTGACATATTAGGCTAAAATTAATCTAATTATAAATGATACCTCATAGTTCAGGGGGAAAAGGAATACTGGAATGTGTAGCTGTGCCCAGGGAAGCTTCTCCTGGCTTTATCCACTGAACTTCTTAAGGTTAGTTTTGTTTTTTTTAAACCAAGAAGTAAAAATAGCATAAATATCAAGCTTAAATGAATGGAGAAATTTTTAAAAGTGTATTCTAGTTAAACTTGGCACCTTTTGGGGATATAAATGCCAGGTGCATTGCTTTTCAAATGATTTTAGCTCACTGCAAAGTGTCTGAGGATACAGGGAATCTTGAGAATTTACTATGCAAATAATAATCACTTAAAATTGCCTTTGAAATGTCAAATCTGCTTCATACGGAAGGTTGGAAACTTGAAAAAAACATTTTTTTTCAGGTTTTACATCGAGAGAGCTCTAGAAATAAACACGATTCTATTCTATTTGATTGCTCTATACATGAAATACTCAAGAGAACTGTTAAAATCAAAATCGTGTACGATGACCTACATGGTATTATGATACAAATATTCAAAAATTTTATCTCAATAGACTTACTTAACATGATTTTTTATTAGATTCAGGATGAAATTAGCACCTTCATGTGGTAAAGGCCAAGCTGCAACTAATATCTACAGAAGCACATAAAGCAGGTCACAAGTTCCACTCTGTCTCTTCTGTACATACATGGAAAAAAAGAGAGAAAAATGCATTAAAATAAAAGTTAGGGGCAGCAAGACAGGCTCACTCTAAGTAGTTAGAGCTCTGACACAGGGCAGTTAGATTTTATAAGGCTTTCCATGGGATTGGCCTCCACAAATTTGTAATTTATTTCTTTTATACTGTTTTAAGTGACATACAATTATACATATTTATGGTGTACCGAATGATGTTTTGATGGATCAAATATATTGTGCATTATGCAAATCAGGATAAAAATATCTCTGTACTCAAACACAATTTCTTTGTGGTGCAAATGTTAAAAATTTATTCTATTTTATGACATAAACATTATGTTATCATTATCCATACTTAGCCTACTATACAATAGAATGCTCTTTTTCCAGTTTCCTGAGACTTCCACTAAAGGACTGTTCACCACTTCTGTCCAGCTCAAGAATGAAAATGTTCTTAGGAGTATCTATTTCCATATCAACTCATAAAAGCTTAGAGATAAGGCAGATCTTATATTCTGCTAAGGTAGCAAATTCCCAAATGTTTTTAGTGGAAATGTACAGGAAATAAGCCCCCAAGTTGCAACACGGTAGCCAGAGTGGACAGACGTGCAAGTGTCATCTCAAGGTTGGTGGCAAGAGGATAAATGACATTATTGTCATCTTCTTGAAGCACCATCAGCGAGGAGCCTCTAGATCATGCTTCCGATTTTAGGATCCCAAAATGTCAAAGGTACGTAGTAGGAGAAAAAGAGATTTGCTTTTGCATTTAAAAAATCTCATTCTACGGTAGCTCTTAGGTTATACACTAGAGGACAAAGGGAGATTTTCTTCAGTGATTTTCAATTTCCTTTGATTAAGCTATTAAAATAAGGTTTGTCTTCTTTTATTAATGAATGGGAACATTGTTACATTACCATTTTTACAGAATCTAAACTAAATCATAAGAGAAAGTTGCAGAATTAGTTTCATATTTAAGAAGTATCACTGGATTAAAGTGCCTGCTTAGTCCGATGCAGAGGCCGGGGTTCGATTCCCGGTGTGCCGTGCCAGCCACGCCCCTGGGGCATGCTAAGATGGTGTTTGAGACTGGGCGTTGTGGCAGACACCTGTAATTTCAGCTCTTGGGAGGCGGAACAAAGGTGGATTACTAGGAGTCCAGTCTACGTAGTGAGACCCTGTAGACCCTGCAGACTCTGTACTAAAATACAAATAAAGTAAAATAAAAAAATAAAATTGTCACCTTACTTTTACTCTCAACAAGTTATACACATTTCAAAATCAACTGAAAAAAGGAAGGAAATATAAATATATGAATAACACTAAGAAATCTATGCTAACTTATTCATGTAAGTTATAGTTAAGGTTTCTTCATTTTAACAATCTTTAATAGTAACTACATTCCTCTTTTTAATGGCATTCTTGTTCAATTGGAAATTTATTGAGTAATAAACTCTATGAAAGCAAAATATTGCATATTTGGCAAGTAAAATAATTCTTGTGTTTCATGAGAATTCCATTGTATTAGAATGATAATTTACAAAGTTGGAAGATGGTAGCTGAAAAACTGTTTATATCTCTTTGCAAATAATTTAAGCTTGCCACAAAAATGGACTCCACAAATAGAATGTTTGATACTATTATTATTTCAGTGAATAGTGAATAAACTGTCTTTCATACATAGCATAGTAAACTAAATTGGGGAACAAAAAATATATAGAAAACATGGGTCTTTTTATTCAGCTGTAAAAGTTAACATATGACAGCTAATGAAATCTAGAAAAACAAAACAAAATCCTACTTTCTTAGTGCACTTATTTCATTATCATTTATTCCATATATATTCAAATAGTCATTTTCACAATATGTAATTCATTATTCTGCTTTTTTTTGGTATTTAGTACAGATTCTGCACAGTCTCACTGTGCAGATTGACTCGTAGTGATCCTTCTGTTTTCAGCCTCTCAAGTGCTGGGATTACAGGAGTGCACCACCACCCCAGTCTTGCAGCTCTGAATTTTTCTATGTAACATTTATCTCATAGTTTTTCATTTGCTAATACTGTTAATAATGACCATACACCAGTCTATCAAATAACTAATCTATAACCCTTTAACAAAAATATTTGATTACCTGAAAAAATGAATGATGCCTTAGTGTAGCACCAGGAACCTTGTCAGATCATTACACACAACCTCTTTTATGAAAGAGACCATTTTTCCCCCATAAGTCAAAGCGTCTGACCTTAGTTAAATAGATAACTAGTACAGAAACTTAGCTCAAGTTTTTATTCCTGGACCATTGCCCTTATTATATTTTGCTGTTTTTATGGTATGTAAAAATAGAATCAATGCTCCTGAAACGTATTGCTTTTGTTTTTAAAATAGACATGATTTCTAGAATTCAGATTCACAATACATAAAAGGCATAATCAACTCTAAAAAGTTTTTTTTTCAAACAAAATGTTCAGTTTTAAGACTTTAGAGTTGACTGAAAAGAAATTCTGCTTTCTGTATGACAGATTAAACAGAAACAGAGCTTTCTTCTAAAGAAACCTATCTTTCAAAATACAGACATATTGTATACACCTCAGATTAAAACACTGATGGTGAAAACAGAGGCATTTAATGAAACATCAACAGTGGGGTTCTTGGATACTTCTACTGGTATTCCTATTGAATTCATCAGTACCACTTCATATATATTTACCCCAGAACTAATGAGCCCCGGAGCCTCCACTGATGGAGAGGATGCACTTGGAAAATCTCTTGCAAGTGAAGGATACCTGGAGAATATTTACCCAGCTGTTGTCAGACCAAGCCAATGCCATTAGCGTGAGGATAATACAAGGCTTTAGAGTGTGAGGAGTCTTTTGACATTTTGAAACCTTTCAACATATTAATCTCTAAAAAGTGTCATCTTTATCTTTTTAAGAAAACTAAAATTGGCAGCAATTCTCTGTATTTCTCATCAAAAGAAAATATATACAATGCCTACCTAAAAACAAGTATTTCTGAGAATAACTGTAGCACCATCGTAAAACACAACAGTTATCTTCTCTTTTGCCCTGAATTTCTAAAGCCATGCGTATACTAAGAAATAGCTTCCAATAGCCATTGATTTTGAAATATAGAGTGGAATGATGGTGAGTTAAATTATAAGCTACAGTGTGAAGCATAATGATTTCATTTTCAGCATCAAAACAATGTCACACAGTGAGGAACACACTGATGCTACTTTTAATGTTGTAGTCTCTCAACCAAAGCTGCAAACTCTGTCATCTAATGAAAGATCTCCCGCCTCCTCTTGTCATCAAACTTAATTGTAAGAATATTTACAAAAGCAGTTATTGCCTGTGAGGGCACACAAAAATTTAATGATGTAAACATCTTTAGTGAAATTTTTTTTTAAATAACCACTTGTGAACATTCAATATCTTACAGGTAATGGGGAAAACCTCACATAGCATAAGAAACAACTTATGCTACACAGTAGTTATTCATCACACTTTCTATGACCCTCACCTTAGTGATCACACCCCAACTGCTACTGCCTACAGCCGGCCACACACAGTGCTCAGCCTCATGCTTGTTCCACCCACCATGGCACTCCGTGTCCAACGCCCTTGTTCCTGCTAAAGTTGTCTTATTTTCCAAAGATGATGCAAACACATATTTTTTGTTCTGTGCCCCTCCAGCTCCATCCCTTTCAAATGTCACGTGCTAAAGTGGGCATAGCCCTGGTGACCATTATAAATAATGTAAATTCCTTACAAAATGCAAGCTTCCAAGTATTAATTATTAAAATATTATATATGGCATGGCTTCCTTCCCAGGTATTTAAAAACTTTTGACAGATTATTTTTTTTAAAAAATCACTGAACTTCAGTACGCAAAGTGTAAGTCCAAAATACTGCCGTGTTTCAATCTTAAATGTCCCGCAAAAGGCTGTATGGAGAAGGATGGGTCCTCAAAGTGGTGCTCTTGGGAAGTAATGGGATCTTCCATAGGCGGAGTCCAGTGGGGAGAAGTTAGGCCAGGAGAGCCCGGCCCTAGAAAGGGCACACAGAGATCCCAGCATCCTCCGTCCCTCATCTTCTTCCTGCCCAAAATCGAGGGCTGTCTCTCTGCCATTCACTTCTACCACGCTGGCCACAGTTGCACACCCCAGAGTGCAAAGCAACAGGGATAAATGATCACAGAGGGAAAATTCTAAAATCATGAGGCAAATTATTCTCTTGCTATAAATTGATTGTCACTGGTGTTTTTTGATAGTGCTTGAAAGCTAACACAAACATAAGCAACACAAGTATAAACACACACACACACACACACACACACACACACACAACTTGCAAAGGAAAGAACAGAATTCTGCTACCTATTGCATTTATAAACCAGCATTTAAGATAGTAACTGCATTGCTTCAACCAAAATAATTCCGACTTATATTTAACTTGAGCAGCGGATGACTATTTCACTATGTCAAAAAATTGTGCTAGGGAAATGTCTTTTTAGAAATAGCAGCAAGAAAATGCTATGAAAGTAATACATGTAATTTTTCTACAGCAAAATAATCTTTCACCAAAGGCAAAATTCCCAATTTCTTTTATCTCTTGATGAAAATGATTGTAAGAATTAACATTTCAATCTTCAGGTGCCAATAAATAGTTTTCTTATCGAAAATATATCTTAGGTCTGGGGAGATGGCTCAGTAGAATAAGCACTTCCCTGGCAAGAGCAAGGGCCTGAGTTCAATCCCCGGTTCCACCAAAAAAAAAAAAAAAAAAAAAAAAACAATACTCTCAAAAATGTGTCTTAGATTATTTTCAAGGTAGGTATACAATAAAAAAATATTATTTTTTCACATTTTCACCTATTCTCTTTACTCAAACAAGATGAATATGCAATTCATTCTCTATTATTAAAAGCAGAGTAAAGGATAATGTTAGTCTGTCAGATCTGGTTTTGAAGACCTATTCTGAATTCTCAGAAGTATCAGTATTGGCAAATTAGGAAAGGGACCGCTTTTTTTGGCTAGAATAGGAAGCTTAAGAAAGAAGAAGATATTGTAAATTCTTCTATAGTAATTAAAACAATGTACCATTGTGAAAATTCTCAAACTATAGGATGATGTATGATTCATTTTGTACATTGATCTGGAGATGCACTCCGGACAATTGTTCTGACAGTAATATTTATCTCAATATTGTAATGATAATCTTCATGATGTATGAGCGCAAGAGTGAAAAAAGCACAGGGACAACCTGTAGAAATTAATAGTCTCAGCATAACAGCCTAATAGTTGAAAACAACCAATATCTCTAAAGTGTACGTAAGTAGTGACACTATCATGACAAATATGAGTGAAGAAAGATAAATCCTTTGCCCCTATTTTTGTGACACTAAGAAAAGATGCTACCCTTATTTCCCCTTTGCCAAATATAGATTGATAAGAATAGAAAGAAATCTTACTTGGCCAGGAACCAGCTCTATTTCCAGAGTGAGGCGTGCAGTTTGAACTCAGAAACTTTTAAAATCATCATCAGCATATACTATCAGGTTTCGTGTGACAACGTTTATAAGATGCACCAGTTTACAGGAAATGAAATTTGCAAATGATATGGTCTGTCTGTAAGGCAAAATAAGGTTTATAGATGCAAGGTATTTTGTCTAACATATTAACAGCCAAGAGCGATGAGTTCTAACAGACACTAATATCCTGAACTGCATGAGTAATGTTTTTCTCTGCCTTGATATTGAGTATAAAACAGCTCTGCTTCAAAAAGACCCAATCTTTGCCTACAGACAAAAGTAATTAAATTATCCCAGAGTATTAGAACCACTTATTCATAAGCAAATGGCTCAAATCCTTTTTATTATCAGATAAATTAAACCACATTAGAGGAAAAAAAAATATTTTCCTCAGTTTCTTCATCCCAGTAGAAGGCATTCAAAGACAGAGAAATATTTCTGATGTAGAAATTATTTATACCGATTTGGAAATTTTGTAAGAAGTATATCCTATCATGATTCTCCATGTGTGAAAACCAAAATACTATAAAAATATACAGATTTAAGCAGAAATATCATCAATTATTTCAGAAAAGACACAGTCAAAGTTTAGTGGAGTTGAGATACTACATAAATTATCAGAGATAAAAGAATTAATTAAAGACCTATGATGATATTGTTATCGTAAGTTTTCAAAATTCAGAAGACATGTAGGAACTCTAATGGAGAAGTCTCATTTGATGAAATATTACTTATATGTTATAATTAAACAATAGTCGCTGGAAGTTAAACCTAGATTTCCCACCTAGACTCCATCATGGGTTTCTAACATTTTTAAGCAGCTCCACAGTTCTCACAGGCTTTATCAATTCTGGGTGAAAAGCAAAGAAAGGGATCTTTAACAGGGGATGCTTTGGCTCGCAGGTGCGAAAGAAAACTATGTAGGGCCGGGGAGATGACTCGGTAGAATAAGCGCTTCCCTGGCAAGCACAAGGGTCTGAGTTCAATCTCCATTTCCAAAAAAAGGAAGAAAAAAAACAGAAAGAAAAGAAAAAGAAAACTATGTTTTGTGAAGAAACACTGAAGTATAGGAAAGGGTAAAAATGGAGAGGTACTCTTAAGATTTTAAAAAGACTCCAAAGAATCACAGAGTTTCTGTTATCAGACCATGTTCAAAAACACCATTGTGTGTTACACAGGATACTGAAAACTTAAGTTTCCATCTTTGTATCTTAGATGTAACACTAGATAGAAAGCTAATACCAGCTCTAAATATATCTATGGAATGGAGCACACTGAGAACACCATGGACCCAGACTCAGCTTCCTCATTTGGCACAAAGCGGTCATTGTGACTGAAAATAAAGACACCTCAATTTTGGGTATGAAATACTAAGTTAGTCCATAAAATTTAATCTAAGTTCCTCGATTATAAAACAAAGAAACCTCAATGAACAAAACTGTGTCCTTGCTTCTCCATCACTCACTCATTCATTCATTCATTCATTCACTCACTGTTCTTGACTACCTGCTAATGGAAATTCTATTACTGTGTTGATAAACTACTGGAAATAAGATGTGGACAGAACTACAATGTTATTCCGGGCCTCAAGAGTAACCAAGCTATTAGATGATGTGGTTAGATTCTGGATACATTTTGAAGGTTCAAGTTAGATGTGATTGTTGAATGGCTGGATGTAGGAGAAAGAAGGTAAGATTAAAGGAAAGAAAAGTGCAAAGGGGGTAGGAGAAAGAGAGGGACAAAGAAGGAAGAGAGGAAGGGTGAGTTTCCACAATATTCGTATTACTATTTCACCTCTTTTGCTTCTGAGGATACTTACATTTTTTTTCATGTCTATAATATGATGGAAGTATTTTAAAACAATAAACTGACAGTTTAAGGCACTCTTTTAAGTACTAAAAAATAAAAGCACTATTTTAAAATTATCAATATTTTTCAAATAACGGTGAAAACTATAAGACACTGTGATGAATGCCTTTACTGACCATTTTCTCATCACAATCCCTAAACACCTCAGCACCTTATTTTAAGCTTGCTAAATTTATTTGCAGCCATCCTCAGATTTTTCACTCTCGGCGCCCGCATATTGCCTCTCATCACGCTATTCCCCCTCCCTCCCTTCCATCTGTTGTGTCCTGTCCGGCTCTCTACCCGAAGCACTGATGACCACGCGCCTGCTGCAACTGGACACGCACAACACCGCAAGCACCAGCGCTGCACCTGCTCTCTCCCCTTCTACTTTCTGGCCAACCTTCTCAGGTCCAAAGTAGACCTTTGACTTTGAGAAGCTTCCATTTGAAGGATCATCTTAATTATTTATCTGCAGCCCCACATCTCAAACAGTCCCAACGGAGGACCTCATCTTGTCTCGCTCACAGCGTTGAGCTAGATGTAGGATGAGCCTGCAGGGGTGGTAACAAAGCTGCACGTTCCGGAGCACATCGCAGAGGTTCTGTCTCCTAACACACCCGTACTTCTCCCACTTTCCCGTCTTCACTTTCCACTCCCACTGGCAAAGCCCAGCACGCAGTGAGCGGGGCATCTACCTCCGCCTTGTGTTCATCCCAAGTCTCTATCTTCCAAACATAATCTGATACAGACCAGCGTCAAGTACATATGGCAGCCCCAGAGATACATCTGACTGTTCCCGCTTCTCAGAAAAATTTTAGTTTAACTCCTTGGTATTGGTGAAGAAGTACACCTATTCTCTGTCCCTTCGAATCAAAATCTGAAAACCATTCAGACAATAGGTATGATCAAAATAAAGGTGAATATTTAAATAAGAAAAATAATTACAGTAAAAGACACAATGCCAAGCGGAGCATTCGGAGGTCCCGCCGATCTGTTTTTGCTTCAACAGTGTTTGGACAGAACAGACCCGGGGGCTCCCTCTTTCACCCACCTTCCAGGTACAAGTTTCGGGACCATCTTCTTGCCCATCTCCTTCCAGGACCGGACAACACCATTCTTTTGTGGGTAGCTCCTTATTGCTGATCAGCCACAACCTCTTAAGATTTGTCAGAACTATTCCACCTAGGAGGAGGCTACTGTCAACCGCTTGGTGAGCCTGTACCTGCGGGCCTCCTACACCTGCCTCTTTCTGGGCTACTACTTTGACCGAGGCGATGTGGCTCTGGAGTGCGTGGACCATTTCTTCCATGAGCTGGCCAAGGAGAAAGGCGGGCATCTCCTGAAGATGCAAAACCGGGGCAGAGGCCATGTGCTCTTTCAACAAGGGCAGAAACCATCTGAAGATGAGTGGGGTAAAATCTTGGACACTATGGAAGCTGCCCTGGCCCTGGAGAAGAACCTGAACCAAGCTCTTCTGGACCTTCATGCCTTGGGCTCTGCCAAGACTGACCCCCACATCTGTAATTTCCTGGAGAACCATTTCCTAGATGAGGAGGCGAAGCTCATCAAGAAGATGGGTGACCACCTCACCACCTCCGCAGGCTGGCGAGCCCCCAGGCTGGGCTGGGTGAGTACCTCTTTGAAAGGCTTACCCTTAAACACGACTAGGAGGTCAGAGCCTGGCAGTCTCTGAGGGGCTCCTGCATCACCCAGCATAAGGGCCTTGCCTAACTCTCTCCCTCCAGCTACTAGGCAGCTTTCTCACCTTTCTGGAGCCCCCTCCCAAATCTTGTACCAAAAGAAAATAAACCCTTTTGCAGAAAAAAAAAAAAGACACAATGCCATTGTTCCCCATTGTCTTTATGAGCTGTGATTGAAAACACAGTGCGTGTCACTCTGAGTCCCCTCCAGTGTAGAAACAGCATTGCTCCGCGTCTTCATCTACACTGTTCCTAGAGCTTCGTGCCATGAACATTCTGACTCTTCCACAAAGCCCAAAGGAACATGAATGGTAAATATTTTGAGTCAATTCAAGACATCAGGGCAGCCAAACCAGCACAACTAAAGACACTCAGGAAAGAGCATTCCCAGAACTGCTTCAGGAAGTAGTAGTAAGAATGGGAGAACTGTGTTCCAAGGGAGTACATTATGTTGAAGAGCATTCATTGCAATATAACTTCTGCTGCAATAACCTTTTAAAGTAGACATTCACCAGAGTTATATTACACTGTGTACAATTTTTCTCCAAACAGTAGTTATATCATCTCATTGTTATATAGTTTACAGTTTCAATTGTCCCTAATTATCTTAATAAAATAAATCTGGTGTAATTGACTGAGAAAAAATAGATGATAGTGAATCTACTCTGGCACCAAGATATAGAAGGAGAAATATTAAATGTGTTATTGGAAATACAGAGTGATAATGGAGACTGTTTTTTTTTTAACTATTAAAAGAGGACAATATTATGTGCTGATAATAGCCAAAGAAATGCACTTAAGAAATGTGACCAGGCTTGCCACGCTGGACCCGAAACCGGGTGTGGTGATGCATACCTGTGATCTCAGTGCTAGGGAGGCTGAGACAGGAGGGTCACTACAAGTCTGAGCTGCACAGTGAGACTCTGTAGCCAATAAATATGCAAATAAAAAATGTAAGTCTTGGCCATCACTGAGTACCCTCTGCTATGTGGACAAGTCCCTGGATTTATTCTGATAGCTGTTAAAAAACTTATTATCTAGAAATGAGGACATATCCCTTGTGACACTATAATCATTTGAACTGACGGGATTTCGCAGTATGCAAAGATAAAGAAAAACATGCCTATTATACTAAGAAAATAATGATCAGGACTACCATGTTAAATAGAACTAGCATTTAGGAAACTCACAAACATTTCATGAGTTTTTCTCTTCCAATTAATAAATGCTGTCATGAAATTACAGTTTTACACTGAATTTATATCGTAGCTTCATTTATTCACTAGTATGCTGAATATGACTTTGTTTCCTTCCTCAATACCATACTAAAAGAAGAGAGAGCCATTTTATATTAATCAACAAAAACAGATAATCAATCTCTTAACTAAAGTGTATCATCTATATGTGGCTTTTCTGATCTTTATTTTGTATTTTGATAAAGTCTATGAAATGTTTAAACCAGGCAGTCAAAAAGAAACATATAAATGACGCATAGTTTCCATATATAACCTGTGTGTATGATACAATATTATATTTGTCAATATTTTATCTTTTTAAATTTTTTAATGTTTATTTTATTTTATTTACTTGGTACAGGCTCTCAGTATGCAGACTGGACTAGTAATGATCCTCCTGTCTCAGCTTCCCCAGCAATGAGATTACAGGTGTGCACCACCACACCCACTTTCAGATGCTGGCACTGGACACTCAGTGCTCCAGGGCTGGCACAGCATGTGGCAACAGGGATGGAGCCCAGGTCCTTGCACTTGCCAGGCAGACGCTCAGACGACAAAACTATCTCCCCGGCCCTGTCATTTTTTTTTTTTTTTTTTTTTTTTAACCAGGAATGGAACTCAGGACATTATGCTTGCTAAGCAGGCACTTGCTTCTTAGGTGGTGACAAAACAGACCTCTGAACAATGTGCAGATAATTTTTTTTTTTTTTTTTTTTTTTTTTTTTTTTTTTGTAATCCAACAAGTCTGTTGGCATTCAGAGCAGTTACCCTCTCCAAGTCACGAAGGGATCACTGAGGCCATTCACGGAATGCTGCAAACCGTTTGCAACCGCTCAACAGAAGAGCTGGGTAGCACTTGCTTTTCTCTGCATCTTACTGGTTTCAGTGTCTTCAGCCCTCTTTTTGTCCACTAAGCAGCACTTCCTGCCTTACATCACTCAAGATAGTCCTTGCCATTCTTTTACACCTTTTTGAGTTAACATCTACAAACAACGTTAATTTCAAGAGCAGAACTTATTCACCAATATTCACGTTCCTATATACTTTTGTGAGTAAGTTGCTCTCCATTGGGATTGTAACGAGGAATGATTATGCTCATGTACTGGTAATTTGGAAAGTGAAATCAAACAGTGATGGCTATTTAACAGGAGGTAAGGGATCAACAGCAGGATGCTAGTTCCCAGGCGAAGGCCTTCAGCATGAGATGAGTGAGCTTTCCTTCCCAGAACCAAGATCGACATTCCAGTGCATGGAGTAGCTAATGGGGAAATGTTTCAGAAGTCTGGTCTGCTGTGCTGGCTCCTGTTATTAATCCATGATTGCTTTCCCACTTGCAGAAGAGATGAGTGTTAGCGACTATCCGAACAATCCTTCGCAGATACAGAGAAATCATTTTTGGGTCATTTGAAAACACTTCATTTAAAGCAAATACCACAAGAGCAGAGAAAGGAATAAAAGAATGAGAAAGAGAACTTTACTGTGAATCCCTTTGGAGAATATAAGTTGCTGTTCAACACCGATACTTGGCAGCATCGTGTAATATTTCTTCAATCATATTTTTTTTTCCTGGTGGTACCTGGGATTGAATGCAGGACCTTGCACTTGCCAGGCAAGCACTTATTCCATTGAGCTACCTTCCCAACCCATGCGTAATAGTTCTTCGAGCACAGAAAGAAATTACTTTAGAAACCAAAAGCAGGCAGGATACCTGTCTCTTCTGTACAGTTCACAAACACTCCATAATTGCCAAACTTTGCATGCACAATGGTAAATGTACTGTTTGTTAGTTATTAGAAGGAAATGCTAAAGCAATCACTGAAGCTCAATTAGAAAGTTACATTATAGCATCTTAAGAGAAAGGGTTAAGCATTTACCCAAAAGGAAACTCGGAAAATTTAAAACATGGAGTTATGAACACTGTCAGAGTAGATATAAGTAATAGTAGATATAAGTAAACTCATTTTTTCATGGGAAACCCTGTACAGTGTTCTTCAAGGCCCTCAGGAACCACTCATGAGCCAAGAGAATGACTTCCCCTTCCTGTGAGATTCAAACAGTGAGGTTCTGTTTTTGACAATGAGGTACGCATGTGCAGTGAGGGAGAAGACTGTTTCACAGGACTCATGACAAGATCCTATTAAACTTCAGCTTTTGCTTAGAAACAGGCACTGCTGTGTTACATGCTGTTTTGTATCATCTATCAAGAACCTGTAGAATTAACCCTGAATATCCTGAAAGTGGTGGAAAGACCTATCAATAATCAAATTTAATCACTTCCAGAGGAAAAAAAATCAGCACTTAGGAAATAATTACAACTAAATTGTAAGTGGAAATTTATTATCCTAGAATGTGTCATCCTAGAATTAGGACTCAAACTTCAGCTTACAATGAAATTGATTGATGAGCCTACATTCTAAAGCATCATGCAAGGACCTGGTATTGGAACCAACTGCCATGAGGAGAGCTTACTGAGGAGACACAGATGGCAGAAATACAACCAACCACCGATGTACCAGCCTTCTCCAAAGCTTCGTGCGCGGTCCTGGGAACAACACAGATGACCCAAGGAGAAAGATTCCTTTCCTCTAGGAGTTTCTCCTGTGTGAAAGTCATTGAGTGGACATCAACATATTATTTGGAAAGATTGTGGTGCCTCCTAGAAAGAGAAAATCACTTCATCTCCCAGGATCTTTGCTTAAATATGAAACTTGAAGAGTAGCTTCAACAAGCAAAATTCATGATGACCACAGTGGAGATCCCACATAGGCCTAAGAAGGTGTATCTGTTTGTGTTTTGGTTTTGGTGGGGCTTTTTTTTTAGCTTTCTTTACAGTTTACTAGAGATCTGATTAAAGAGCCATAGTTAAATAACAGTTTATCCACTAAGAAAAAATATATGTGATCAGCAAGTATTGCCCCTGGACAATTATTATTTTGTGTGTATGCCAGGTTACTTTGTAACAAACATGATTTAAAGGTAAAGATATTAGAGCTATTAGAGTTTTCAAATGTAAAGCTACTAAGAATCTTCATCATTTTTAAAATAACATTTAATGTGTAGAATTTTCTCCTTGACTAACTCTGTATGCTGGTATCTGTGATCTAAGCAACTACATGGAGGACAGTAACATGTAATACAAAAACCATGTTTGAGTACCTGTCATCTTGGTCTTCTAGATGTGTTCTATTTGTAATATCATAACAATTATAACTGTACTCTCTTTAAAATAAAGTTTTTTAAAAATGTAAGAAAAAAAGGCAAGAACAAAAATTTAAGGTTTCTTGAAATTGAGTGGTAATATTCAATCATATGTCTAATCTTATATAACTGTATCTATTAATATGAGCAACAGATTTGATAATAAAAATAGATAATATATCAAGCATTGTTAACTCAACTTCTTGTTTTGAAAATTTGTAACATATGTCTGGTACCTTATTTCTGTCTTTGCTTCTGATTTTTGTGCTTGGTTGTTTTTACTCTTCAAAATAAAATAAAATAAAATTAGGAAAAATTAGCAAATCCAAAAGTTATTACAAAAATAATCTCAAATGCAAAATTACCACATTAGTCCACAGAACATAGTCAATGTGTTCACACTTTCCTGGTAACAACCACTTTTCATTTAACAAATAAGTTACTCTTCTATTGATGACAATGACATTATCTAGAATGTGAATTAGACAAGCCAACATAGTTATCTATGGAGTTTCCAGCAATGTGACTCTTCAAGAATGCTTCCTTCTTCTATCTATCCACCATAAATTCTTCCCTCTCCTTCCAGTACTTCCTCATGCTAAGAACTTTCTTTTGAACTTATTGTACTTTTTTCCCAATGTTCACTTCATTAGCCAGTATTTATATTAACATTTTTGTTACACAATGAGCCCAATGTGCCAGTCAAGCTTGTTGTGGTTTTGAGTCTCAGAAGCTAACACAAGAGATAAGAACAGAATGTGGAGATCATTTATTCTTCCAATCATCTTGTAAAAAACATTTATTAAGATGGTATATTATTTAAACATGCTTTTCAGGAGTCTTTGTGTAGACAACAAAAACAGTAATGGGGTGATAATCACATGTTCAAAGAACTGAAAGTATGGGTAGTCATGGTATATGCCACAATTTATGATTCATGTTAGAAAATGGAAAAAATAAAAAAAAAGGAGAAAAGGCTTGGCACTTTAGCATAGCCATTCATGGCTAATACAGTGAATTCATTCATGTCATTAAAAGTATTTCATAAGTATATTGTTATGACAGGTAAATTAAAATATGGTTAATTTCAGACAAAATAATCTGAGAATTTTTTCACTTTGACAGGCCTGTTAGATATTTTTAATGATAACATTAAAGGTAATTCTATTTATTTAGTAACAACAAAAACAGATAAGGGATTTTAATAAACTATCCTGCTCCTAAGTTAAGCTCAAGAATATAAGCAGTAATACAATTATTTCAAGACCTTAAACTTGCAAAATATACATTTCAGTTCATAGTTCAAGACAGGTTATTTATATCTTAAAAGTATCAAGCCAAAAACTGAAATTAGTTTCTTTACACTAATCTACAGAAAATGTTCAGTTTCTCACTATCTAAAACTATAGGCATCTTCTAAGCTTTCAGCACCCCAGTAATATTTGAAAATACAGTATAATTTCTAATATTTTATCAACAAAAGCAAGACATTATAAATCTGATTACTATCATTTAATTCTGTTTTAAACTATCTATGTAATATTTAATAAAATTAACTCAATATTTACAAGACCTCTAAAGAGAAGCTAAATACAGGCTACTCAAAATTTATTCAATTTTTCCCTTAGTCTTTGAAGTATTTCAATAGACGTGTAATATTTTTCATTAAAATGCTTCTGCAAGCTTTCTTTATTAAAGCCAGACAAAATAGATTTGAAGGATGCTGTTTTAATAAGAGCACCTAAAAACTAACTCTGTAATATTTTTAAAACTATACATTGTTACATTTCCCTAGACCACAAATAATTAAAGATAATTATGTGGTTTCCTTTTGTTTTTACCAATATATATAATATATTCAGTGGAACATTTGATTAAAATTGTAAATACAATGTGCAAGGCCCTTGGAAAAAAGTCACTGAAACAGCCGAAGAAAGAAGCACTGAGTCTAAATTGTTAGTTCAAACCAAAGGAAAATGTTACTCAGGGTAGCTCGTTTTGTATATTACATTTCTGTGTATCTCCTTTAATCGAATGTCACAGAAATTTCTATGCAAGGGGGGCCTATGTGAACTTATATTCCCTGAAATTCATTTTACAATAATCATCATTTGGTCACTGATCTTCTCTGTTCAAGTTGTACCTTATGGCCAATGCTACATTCCTTCAGATAATCTAAAGCACAGCCTTTAGAAAGACATTTGGCAACACTGTAGTGGGAAACAGGTGCCCTTCTGTTTCGATTCCATCTATAAATCCACCTTGCTAGCGTTATCCTATCCCCTGCTCCTACCTTCTTCATTCTGAGCAATTTCATTTATTCCCATAGCTTCAGGTTTCTAGCTCAAGAATACTAGAGAACTACTTTCCTAGGATGTTCTGTGTATTAATTGTTACCAACTGTCTAGCGTACTTCGTAACTCATAGCACATGTGATGGGCTGGGGACTATCCAATCAGACAGAAATCATTATTACTTTCAACACACACCTTCAAGTTGCTTTGCGTTCTAAGTGATAGTGATGGTAAATATAATTTTAAAGCATTTTTCCAAAAGCATTGCTTTATCTCATTCTCAAAGCATTTGTTAATTGGTAGCTGAAAATTTATTTTACACTAGTTTTAATAATTTCTTTGAAAATAAGTGCTATTTAATATTTCAAAGACTTTGTACATGGGGATGGGAAGATAGCTCAGCGGAATAAGCACTTCCCTGGCAAGTGCAAGGGCCTGAGTTCAATCCCCGGTTCTGGAAAAAAAAACAAACAAAAATCCTGATTTGGGCCAGGGAGTTGGCTCACTAGAATAAGTGCTTCCCTGGCAAGCACTAAAGCCTGAGTTCAATCCCTGGTTCCAAAAAAAAAAAAAAAAAAAAAACAAAAGATTTTGTACGTATTTGCAGTTTTGTATGTTGTCTCCACAAATTTGGTATGTAATTAGAATAGTCTTTTCCTATTTGGATCAGACAGCTAAACATTTTCTAAAATTTAATATTAATCTTAAACACTGGGTATGAATTGTTAGTGCAATTCAAAGGAAAATGTCATTCATGATAATTCATTCTTTATATTACTTTTCTGGTAACATTTCTTTAAGTGGATTTAAGGCAAAATGTGCTAATAATTGAGTCATAATTCCATAAGTAGTCCAAAATCATTTTGAACTAATGACTGAAAGTAAGAAAGTTTGAGCATTGTAAACCTGAGTATAAAAGACAAATAATAATTTAAAGGGAGATTTGTATAAATTTTTAACTTTTAGCTTGGGAAAGAGTGAGAAATTTTGATAAGGAATTTAAAAAGAAATACATGTGAATTTCATCAAAATTAGAAATCTGAAATGCTGACTTTTCAATCTCAGCTTCTTCGAGGCATTAGGCTGAGGTCTCAAGTGTCAGACCCACCTGTCAACTTAGAGGGACCCTGTCTCAAAATAAGAAATAAAAGGGCCAGAAGTGCAGCCCAGGCCTCCCCGGGTTAAATCACCAGTACTACAAAAACCAAACACCAACATTATATTCCCTTTTGTTGTATGTGAAGTCAGAAAACTGAAGGGACTCAAGCTCACACAAGTCATTTCTTTCTCAAGTCATCTGTGCTTCATAAAATTAGCAAATATTACAGACTTTTCATTGAGAGGAAGATGTGAGTAATCTTGGGGTTTCTTTCAATATTCACACTTTGAATATACAGACTAAGTAAAAGGTCAGTCACTCATTACCACTGATTGGCTTAGTAATGGATAGGATAATTCATTGATTCTGTCTGTGATTCAGTTTAATAGGCTGAAAAGCTGACTTTATTTTCTAAGAATAAGACATGCTTCAGTTAAAGCACCACGGCACTAAAATTCTAGATGGAAACTGAATACAGAGCTATACAATTACCAGTGTTTTAGTGAGCTTTTGGCAAAGTACTTTGTCCAAACATTACCCTTAATCTGTGTCTATTTTTCACTGAAAAATGTAAACAGATTTGTAATTTCTCATGTATATTAATTTAGGAGGCCATAAAATTTATAGTCCAAGGAGCTACTAAAATTTAACAAAAGTCTTAAACACTGGATCTGAATTGTTAGTGCAAATCAAAGGAAAATGTTTTGCATGGTAATTCATTTTGTATGTCACTTTTCTGGCAATATTTCTTTAAGTTGAGATAAGTTATAGTGTCCCATTCTGCATGCTTTTTCTGTAGGTTAAGTATTATCCAAAATGTTCCATGTATTCTTAAATGAATCAGTGGGCAGTGGGAACAGCGAACCTTGTTAGGTCAATTCTACATCTTCAACTTTTCCATCAACATGCAGCTAGGAACATCTTCTAAGTAGATTTCCTGCTGTATATAATTTTTTAATTCCACTGAGTATTCTCAGGCAGTACCCCTTCCTTCTCAACTCTAATAAATGTGTTACAACTTGTTCTCTGAACTAACATCCCCATAATAAAATTCTCAGCAAAGGGCAAATCCATTCCAGTAAAGCTGTTACTGGAACAATATGGACACAGAAGACCATAATTCTACAAGACGGAAATTCATATTATAAAGGAATCATCCTAATAGCCTAGTGTTAGTAAATACATGTACTTACAAAGCCTTTCCACTGTGATAGTTGCTACAGCAAAGCTGCTCAGGACAGCATAAGAAAATGCTTTATGAATTTACCAAGAAAGGATATATCTAATAAATACTCTTAAGTTAGAAAACATAATCATAGCACTTGAACTGTTATTAAGTGCACTTGATCAAACATTTCCATAAGAATAACATGGTAAAATATGAATCTTATAAGACACCAATGTAGAGCCTTTATTGAATGAAGCAAAACATAGTTATCACAAAAAAGATTTCAACAGACAGCATTGAGCACATATATATCCTACATATCATGTCATGTTGCTCAGAAAACTTCAAAAGAAAAAGCTGTTTCCTTCTTCACTGTCATGATGTCAGAATTTGTAGTTTATCAAAACAGTTTATAAATCATATAACTAGAAATTCATCACTCAAGGTTTTAATATTTAACACATGTGACACATTTTATCATATGTAAGATTGTACCATGCGTTAACACGGGTTGACATTTCCCCAAAAGAGCAAATCTTAATACACATTTGGAACTGAAGGTGCGTGTTCATTATCTGGACATATTTCTTACTAATTATTCCAGCTGGAGCTGGTCCATAGTATAATGGAACAAAGTTGCATGAAATGCAACTGGCTGTCTTCCCACTAGCTAGTCTTTACTAGATGGAGATATCACAGATCCATCACAAATCCTAGAGTACTGGGAATACCAAGGTGAGTGTTATCCTTCATATGTGGATATCTATTTAATGTTTCCTGTTACTATTTATGCAGAATTACAACCATTCAATAAAATTGGTGCTCACTCATCAATCAGCACAATATACGTTAACATCATTCTTCTCTATTCTAGACCAAGGAAGTGCTTTAAAAATTGTAAGTAATTAATTAATCTATTTAATGTGCATTGTTAGACTCTTAAGGAGTAGCTATACTACAGTTCCCTACCTCTATTGTATACCTTCCAGTATAGAGGTGGTCACACACTGGCTACTTAGGCAATGAAAGGAGTAAATGGCACAACAGGAGTAGAACTGACACTTACTTACCTTTTGATTATATTTAGTGAATCAGGAGAACTAGGCTCTGCCTCCTGAGAAGACACAGCTCATAGGCACTGCAACTCTAAGTAACAGAATTTATAAATAGATTTTCCTGTTCTGTCAGATCTAATTTAGCCTACTTAAACTGTGCATTCTCTTATTTTGTCCTGACATTTATCTTTGTCCAGACATCCACAGGGATTTATGTCTATATTTAACTTGAAGGTGTAAGAAAATGTGAAGGGAAGTATAAGAAAATGTGTTGGGAAGTATACTAACATTAAGTGCTTAAAGGGACTTCAGAAATGAAGCTACATCCCTACTTCCTTTGTTTTTTGAGCAGAATATATTTATGGAGGGAAAGAAAGCTCCTGTCTGAGAGAAGGACAGGAGGGGGGCCTGAACAGGTTGTCCCCGGGGAAGCTGTCTCTTCCAGGGAATTTTAAAGAGGAAAAACATGCGGCGAGGTGGGTCTAAGGTGGTGAAGACATGGAAACTCACTTAGGTGGGCATGAGTGGGACGAGACTATGATAAACCAAAGATATTGCAAGCACTATTGCTCAGGTAAAATTGATCAAATCCAGTACTACATGGGGAAGTGAGTCATGTAGCAGGTAGGCATCAATACGGGGCAGGGTCTCTTCCCACTGGGGCCATCTGCAGGAGGCCTTCAAACCAAATATTTTTATCTTGCTCAGTGTACTCTAAGTATCTGACACAAGCTGCAGAAGTTAGAAGGGTTTGCAGGATTAAATTGGTCTCAGTTGAGGTGTTTCACAATAGAAAGGCTACAGAATGAAATTATAGATGGAAAATGTGAATGGTGGTACTAGCAGCCTACAGGAAAGATGGCCAGTCAGGAAATGGGGGAAAAAGTTATGCCTCCCTGAATCTGAACAGAGAGAAGGGACATTTCAAGCAAAAATGTCCAAAGCTGCTAGAGAGAGGGAAAAAAAATGTTTATGATGGAGTCAGAGGAAGTTTCAGATTGAAGTGATCCTAGGTCTTCCCCTCTCAGCCTGAGGGAACTATGTTAACAGCCAATATAAGGAGAAAGCCTGTCAAACTTTTAATAGATGTTTGTGCAGATGTCAGTAGTTACCCAGCCAGTAGCCCCACTACACACTGGAGAGTACTTAGTGTTTTCCCTAGGTGAAATAGTAGTGTTGGTGAGACATAAAAGGCCAATTATTTGAGATAATACCCAATGACCATAGAAGATAAAAAAAGGAATTAAACCCCATGTTTAAGAGATCTCTGCTAATGGACCTACAAAAAGTTCTAGTCTTTTTACAATTATAAACTTTAAAATGCTATGATATCCCAGATCCTTCTACTAATGTCTCAATAGCTATTCAAAATATTAGATATCAAATCAATGGTAGGTAAAATGCTGAGGTCCCCGGACTCTATCTTTATTATTTTTGTGGAAGGCATTACTGTTTACTTGGTGAAAATCATTTTGACTGTATTCATAACTATCCTGCTGACATTATTTCACCCATGTACGTTTAATAGTTTCTTTGGCTTTGTCTTCTCCAGATTTAAGGTGACTCCACCTACCCGAGATAAAAATGTCTGGTGTCTACTGAGGGCATCTAGTTAGAAACTCTGGAGAGTATCCCTGACTCTCAGTCAACAACTACGACCCCTTTCAACCTGAAGAAGCCAGAGCAGTCATCGCCCATGGTTCCTTCACCACAATTTGGGTTACTTCTTCAGAGGGGAGAATGTTGTAGGCAGCTGAATTAAATAGAAATAGTAGAGGAAGTCAGACAGGGCTAGACCCTCAAGGAGAAAATATGAAAGACAGGTAACTTTGCAACTTGGAAGACACAGACACTCCCATTTGAGCCACACCTCAAGGCAAAAGAGGAAACATACAGCTATATACTTCCCTAGGGATGGGCATCAGGGATTGCTATTCTACACAGGTATCAATCACCTTGAAAGAGCCCAAATGAGTCACTAACCCAACCCTCTACTTCCTTTGAAAAATCACGTACAGATGTCAAAACAATTCAATAAAATATACATAAAATGTTTATAAGCATATATGTTTATATACGTATAAGAGCCTGGATCGTACCCTTTTGACAAGAAGGGAAACTATGTTGCACACATTCTTTGTGTGGTCTTTGCAACTGAACTCACTATTTTAAAAACCTTTTGAAAAATTAACCTTGTGACTGATGGACCATGGAGAAACCTAAACCAGTAACAATAACTGCTGCCCGATTTAGTTGTCTTGGATATTATAACTGTAGTTAAGATTATTGTCTATCTGAAGAGCAGAAAGCAATAAAACTACAAAAGAAGAATAAAACTTGTAGGTAAGTCTATATACTGGTTCAGATATATGAGCTATAAAGTCTAGAATGAGACTTAATTTAAAATTCAAAAGTTGGCTTGTGAGATAGCTCAGTGGACTAAGTGCCTACCTGGGCAAGTGCAGGGACCAGGGCTCGATCCCTGGCAATGCAGGCCATGCTGGCTCTGCCCACAGGCACACTGAGCCAGTGACCAAGTCCTGGTGTGGTGCATGCCTGCAATCTCAGTGCTGAAGAGGCTGAAAACAGGAAAATCACTATGAGTCCAAGCTGTACAGTGAGACCCTGCAACAAATTTAAAAAAAATGGTAATAATAATAAATAAGTAAAATCTGAAAGTTGACCTCCAGCACCAAAGATATGTTAACCAAATACTAAAGCTTAAAGAAACCTGAGTCCATTGGATAAACAACTGACTTCTGGACTATGGGAGGGTAATTAAAGAGATTAACCACAGTTGCAGACCAGACTATGGAATGATTGTGTTGGAAAAGCACCTACTCACAGTGCTAGGAAGTCAAGATGACACCACAGCTGAAGTACTGAAGACAGTGGCTGCTGACACTTCCTGTTCCGGAGCAAAAAAACTGTAAATCTTAGATCAAGTAGTTCTCTTAACTGGAAAAATATACTGCTTAGAGAACTATTTGAATTGATTTCCCCAGGTCCTTTTCAGTTCTTGCCTTGCCCCTCTATGCCCTTTCTTTGTTTGAAAACCAAATCAATAAGGATTCTGTGTAGAACTTCTTTACCTCAACTTCTAGAGAGTCTAGACTCCCAGAGAATACCTACTCTTTGAGCAGGAGAGTTTTCAGCTTCCCAAAGCCCCCAAATATTTATACTAGTCTCTTTTATTCACCACCCACTCATTTAAGACAATGGGGCTAGACCAAAATCCTGATAAGCCCTAAATAAGTGCCAGAGAGCATATGAGTTGCCATAAGGGACTCCAACTGATTTGTCTTTCAATAATTTGAACATTAAACAAGGAACAGTAGTACAGAATATCAAAACACATCAAATATTTCAAAACCAATTTATCTACCATTACATTATTCAAAGTTAGTAGAATGAACTCTTTGTAACTTATTTAGTTTCTATTTAAAGTTGACTAGAAATTTTTATACTTGTCCTAAATAATGTAATTAGAGATATCTGATAAACTACAAAAGATGGTTAGTTTTGAAACTCTGATGAAATACTATAAATAATGTTAATTAGCATCATGAGATTAAATATTAATAGAGAATTTAGATAGCAGAAATAAGGAGGATGACCTCTAAAACCAATGATAAATATAGGTATCAATGAAAGTAGAGATCCAGGAATATATGTGTTTTGTGATATAATGTAAAAGCAAAACATGTACATGACCAAAAGCTGGCATATCCATGAGCTTAAAGACAATAAATAGTAATAGAATAAGATACTGACATGGTGAGAAATGACCAAGAAAACTGCAAAATGTGAAAACTCTACAGGACAAGGAATCATTTCCTTGATAACTCAATAGCATTTGTCAAAACAAGACGGGCTAGGGCTTACTACAGAATAAAAATGATAACAGACAGGAACAACTAGATTTCATGGGTTGATATAGTGCAGGTTGACTACAGGTAACAGCAATCAACTGCATGTTTCAGAAGCTAGAAGAAAGGCTTTTCAAACTTTTTATGATCAGGACATGATGTCTGAGGATATGCATACGTTTCACCTGATTTAAATAGTGTGACGTATACCCATTACATGGTAACCCATTACTATGTATGAATTTCAGGCTGGCCAAATAGCTCAGTGGACTAAAGCACCTGCTCAGATAGATGCAGGGACTGGGGTTTAATCCCAGTCATGCTGTGCTGGACCCGACCCCGGGGCGTGCTGAGACAGGGACTGCGACTGGGTGTGGTGGCGTGCCCCTGTAATCCCAGCACTTTGGAGGCTGAAAACAGGAGGAACACTATGAGTCCAATTGGTGTAGTGAGACCCTGTAGTCCCTGTACTAAAATACATAAAAAGTAAAAATAATATATATGAATTTCATTTTAGGTATATACACACATGCATATATATACACATATTGCATGTAAAATCATTAAAAAGTCATCATAAATAAATGTAATGATAAACAATAAACAATGTCTGACTCCTGATTTAAACAAAATATATTGGCAAAAATATTTTACAGCAAATCAAGCAAACTTCAATAGAACTTACACACTTGATACATATTAGGATTTTGTTGGTGTTCTGATAGTATTAAATGAGTGCTATTCCTTACATGTTTAATTTCATTTTTCATTTCAAAAATGTTATGGTAGTGTGCCAACCCCAAATAGCTCAGAATACGACCTGATTTGGATATAGGTTTTGCAGAGCTAAAGTCAAATGAGGTCAATTAACCTCAAGCTAAAAATGAGGTCAGTAGAATTGGATTTCATTATGAGTGACTAATATGGGGAGATGTGGGCCCAAATTGACACAAGAGGAAGGACTGTGATGTGAAGAGGCAGTGGCAGGAGGCAGTCATCCATCCACAAAAAGCGGGGAACAATTCCTTTCCAACACCTTCTGAAAGAGCATGCCTCCACCAAACCCCGGGAGATAGCTCAGTGGCATAGGTGCCTGCCTGGCAATCGTAAGGTCCTGAGTTTGAACCCTAGTACTGAAAAAAAAAATTCCCACTTCGATTTAAAATTTCTTCCCCCCAGAATGATGAGATACTCAATTCCTGTTATTCAAGCCATCCAGTTGGCGGTACTTCTTAATTGCAACTCTGGCAAACTAAAACATCATTTAAATAGCCTTACTAGTTGTAAAGTAGTTAAACATGGAATAGTGTGCATGAGATTTCCATTTCAATTATCTAGCAAGAAATGAGAGAAGAAATGAGTAGAAATTATTGATAATTATTGCAGTAGAGTTATAGATTCACAGGATTTAGTATACTATATTGCTTTATTTGATGTGACTTAGAAGAAAAGTCTTTACTGCTGATTATTTTATGTTACTTTATCTTTCAGAAAAGTCAGACATGAGAAAAAAATACATCAGTTCCTCTTTGGGTTTAAACTTGGACATATACTTACACTTAAGTCTGCTCTCCAGGAACACATTGTGCTCATGTGTTCAGCTCCAAATTACACTTCCAAAAACCTACTGAGAAAACCTGGCTACTGATGAATGTTATGGTGAGGACTTATTTTTAAATCTATGCCTTTACAAGGTTGATAAACTCACTCTAATATCGAGATTTTTCATTTTCTTTTCTTTTTTTTTTTTTCAGAACTGGGGGTTGAAATCAGGTCCTTGCGCTTGCAAGGGAAGCGCTTATTCTACTGAGCCGTCTCCCCGACCCTCTGAGAGTTTTCATAAATATCATGCAGAGAATTTGAAAAGCTTATGAATCCAGTGTACTCCATTGAATATCACATACAAATACACAGCGAGTAATGCTTCAGGTCACAAAAACTTCTATTTGCAAATAACTCAGTTTGCACACTAAAGTATTTGGCATCCAATGTCAGAGCTTGACTGAGTGGTGGCTGCTTCTGCCAAAATCGTAGAAAGCATGAAGAAAGCCAGGAAGATAGCTCAGGAGCATAAGCACTTGCCTGGCAACCGTGAAAGTGCAAGGTTCTGAGTTTGATCCCTGGAACCAACCAACCAAACAAACAAACAAAAAACAAAAGAAGAAGAAGGAGGAGGAGGAGGAGGAGAAGGAGGCCAGAAGACTCAGGACAGCTACAGGGACCTAACAAGCCTTGCTCCCCTCTGTTACCCCACAATCACTGCCACTAGGCTGAGCTGCCTCTCCCCAGGAGATGGAACTTCAGTGAGCACTACACTGCTGTCCCACTGTCCTGGGAACCGTGCTGAAATGCACTCCTCCAGCTCTACCATCACTGCTGAGTCTGAGACAACATTGGGAGCTTCAAAAATATCAAAAGGCAGGAGCAAAAAGCAACTTCAGACCTCCTCAGTACAAGTACAAGAGATAAGAACATAAAGAACTTGGAAATTACTAACTTGAAATTTCTGAAATGATAGCAACTAAAGTGAAGAAACGAATCCATTTGGCTGTAGACAAAATCAGAACGGAAATAATCTCTCAGGTAAAAAAGTAAATGACAACAATCATGAAAGAATTGCTCAGCACATCTAAAGAAGACACGGATAAAAAATATAAGGGAGGGCTGGGGAGCTGGCTCAGTGGAATAAGTGCTTCCCTGGCAAGCATAAGGGCCTGAGTTGAATCCCCGGTTCCACAAAAAAATAAAAAAAAAAAGGAATGGGAAAATGATGGAAAGACTGAAAGAACAATGCAGGAAAGAACTACAATGCATGAAACAGATTCAAACAAAAATCCAGGACAATGAGAATACCATTAAAGTTGGAAAAATCACTTGAAGGAAACTGAAGACAGAATTTCAGAAGATGAAGATAGAATTACAGCTAGGGAACTAGAAGGAAGAGATCTCTTAAGAAAACAAGGAACAAGGAAATAACAATGCAACAGCTGCAACATGATGGAAAGGAAAACAATGTAAGAATAATAGGTATCAGTGAAACAGCATGCGTCAACACAAATGACATAAAAAAGACTACTTGCAGAAGTGGGAGCAAAAAGTTTCTTAAGAATAAGAAAAGAATCAGGCATACACAAAAATGAGGCATACACAACTCCAATCAGCCATGATGAAAATAAATCTGTACCCACACACATAAATCAAGAACCCAAAAGAACACCAAAGAACAGAGTATTAAAAGCTATTAAAAGGGCAGGGGAAATATCTCAGCAGAATAAGTGCTTGCCTGGCAAGTCCAGGGTTCTGAGTTCACCCTTGTACTACAAAAAATAAAAAAATAAATTAAAATAAAATGAATAAAAGCTATTAGAAAAAAGAAACAAATCAGCTATAATGGAAATCCCATCAGAACCATGGCAGATTTCTCAACACAAAGCACCAAATGAAGAAGAGGTTTGAGTGAAGTATTTCATGTCCTAAAAGAAAACATTTTCCCAGATTGATATACCATGAAAAACTATCAAATTCAATGGAAGATAAGGTTCTTCCATGACAAAGAATAACTAAAGAAATTCATGACCACCAAATCAACCCTAATAAGAGTTCTGACAGATATTCTAGAAAAAGACAGAACACCACAGATTCAGGAACAACAGGAAGGAACCACCATGAAGAATAAGTAATTAAAAAGTGATAAAGTATGGAAAGCATAGCAGGATAATAACATGACAAAGACAAGATGATTCATACCAGTTATAACCAATCAAATTCACCAGTCAAAGAAACAGACTGAGGAGTGGATTAAGAAACAAAATTCAACAATATTCTGTATATAAGAAACACTTTTAACTCCAAAAGATCCAGATCCTGGTGTATTCACTGCTGAATTCTACAACAAATTTATCGAAGATGTATATCAACTCTTCTAAAAATCTTCACCACTGAAAGCAAAGAAATTCTCTGCAAATTATTCCTAGAAGCAAGCATTACTCTGATAACAAAGACAGAAAGAGAGAGAGAGAGAGAGAGAGAGAGAGAGAGAGAGAGAGAGAGAGAGAGAGAGAGGAGAACTCGGGCCAATGTCTCTAACGAATGTGGATTCAAATTTCCTCAATAAAATACTAGCAAACAGAATGCAGCAAATTATCTGGAATATTATATGCAATATAATCAAGTGAGACTCATCCCAGGAATACAGGGATGGTTCAGTATACACAAATCAATAAATGTAATACATCATGTCAACAGAGCCAAAGACAAAAACCACATGATCATCTCAATAGGTGCAAAAAAAAATCATTTGCTGAAGTCATTTATTCATGAAAAATATCCTACAGAAATCTTGAATAGATGGTCTTTACCTCAAGCTGAAAAAAGACAACTATGACAATCTTAGAGCCAACTTCATACTAGTGGACAAAAACTGAAAGTCTTAACTTTAAAATCAGGAACAACACAAAGATGTCCACTGTCAACACTCCTATTCAACACAGTTCAAGGAAACATTACCTGGAGCAATTAGACAAGAGAGAGAAATAAAAGGTATAAGGATAGGAAAGGAAGAAGTAAAACTACGATTATTTGTAGATAGCATGATTCTCTACATAGAAAACCCCAAAAACTCCTTCAAGAGACTTATATATTTAATAACCATATTCAGTTGAATAAAATGATACAAAATAAATAGCATTTCTATATACAAACAATTAAAACATTGAAAGAAAAATTATGGGAACCTCACCTTTCACAATAACAAAAAACAAAACCTGAAATACTGAGGATTCAATCTCACAAATGAAGTTACAGATTTATACAGTGAATAGAAAAAAGAAATAGAAGAGAATTTCATAAAACGTGAAGATATTCCTTGCTTCTGGGTAGCAAGAACCAACATTGTGAAAATGCCCATACTCCCAGAATTGTTATACATTTTAAATACAATCCAATTAAACTACCATTAGTATATGTTACATATCTAGAAAAAAAATTCCTAAAATTTATCGGAAACCAGAAGAGACCTACAGTAACAAAGCAATCTTAGGCAACAAAAGAAAGGCAGAATGCATCACAATCCCTCACAATCTCTCACTAGAAACTATGAGGCTACCATGATAAAATCAGCATTGTACTAGCAAAAGAAAGAAAAACCCAGACTAGACTGTTAATGGAACAGATCAGAAGAGCTACAAGCACACTCAGCCACCTTATATTTGACAAAGGAATCAAGCATGTTCAGGGGCAGAGAGATAGCCTCTTTAATAAATGGTATTGGAAAGTCTAGCTTTCCGCATGCCATATGGGTTTAAAATTAGACCCCTGTCTATCACCATGCACTAACCTATAGTCATAATGGATCAAAGATTTAAACATTAAAACTGAAACACTAAATCTTATGGAGGAAAAGTAGGTGAAAACCTTAAAGATATAGGGGTAGGAAGGGAGTTGATGAATAAAAACCAGCCTGTATGGGAAATACTTCAACGAATCAACAAATGGAATCTTACCTTTTTAAAAATTTTCTGAACCAGAAGGAAACCATCAACAGAGTAAAAAGAAAACCCACAAATTGGGGAAAAATTATAGCTGACTATCCCCCATACTATGGACTTCTATCTAGAACATACAAAAAATAATAATAATAAAATATCAGGCCCCCAATATTCAAAGACCCAATCCAAAAATGGGCGTCAGAGATGAATACACACTTTACATAAGAAATATAAATGGCAAATACATTTATAAAAAATGTTCAAAACAATAGAAAAGAAATATTCACCATCATTGATCATTCAAGAAATGCAAATTAAAACAACAGTGAGATTTTATCTACCCACAGAAAAAATATATATATATATAATCAAGAAGTCAACCAGTAACAAATGCTGGAGAAACTGTGGGGAAAAAGAAACACTTCTACACTGTTGGAGAGAATGTAGACTGGTACAACCACTATGGAAATCCATGTGAGACTTCTCAAAAACTAGGACTGGAAGTCCCATTCAACCTAGATTTTCCCATTCTAAGCCTGTCCCAAAATAACTGAAAACATCATGCAAAAGTGACAAATGTGCACCCATGTTTAAGCAGAGCAACTTGTCATAGCTAAATCTTGGATACAACCCAAATTCTAGTCAACAGAGGAAAGGATAAAAAAGAAGTGGTATTTTTACACAATGGAGTATCACTCAGCTAGAAAAAAAGACAAACTCGGGACATTTAATAAGTAAATGGATACAACTGGAGAAATGCTGGTAAGTGAAAGAAATCAGTCCTGCATATGTAAACATCATATTGACTCCCCAGTGTAACTACCTAAAAGAGTAAGTAAAATCTGAAAGGTACAACAGATATTGCAAAATGGAAAGAATCTGTTTAATGGGAATGAAAAACTAGGATTCAGAAAAGGACAAAATAAAGAAGGGAAATTAACATGTTTATGAATATGCAAATAGCTTGGATAACTGCACTGCTGATTTCTGCTGGTCTATTGAAAGGAGCAGTTAATGCTTAATTTTTTTCTTCTTTTCAATTTCTTATACCTTTTAAACAATTTTGTGTATTTATATATGATAATCTAAACAACAAATTTGAAAATAACTTATGTAATATAACAATCATTGTTGAATTCCTATTATGTTATTCAAATTCTGTATCACTTCCAACTTCTTTAAGTTAAGAAAATTATTTGGCAAAAATTTTGCTTCCATTCACAAGCTCCATATTATGTGATACGCATAGCCATGGCCATCACACCTACATAAGCACTATGTGATTATTTCCTACATAATCATAAAACAAATTAAATTCATAAACCAAGGTACCACTGTATGTAAATATCATATATTACAGATGTATTACATATTATGTGTTACATATAAAATTAAGTATTTTATTTTTATATATAATATAGTTACTATATTATTTATGATAATTTTATATTTATTAGAAATATTCCTGATTACATTAGGCAAAGATGAAAAGAAACAAGCCCTCCTTTCCCTTTCTAACGTTTAGAGACACAAATATCCTCCCAAATAACATTTAGCTAGCTACTATCTCTCTATTATATTACCAGCTACAGTGAGATGAGGGATGATTGTTCCATGCTTTTTCAAACCACAGAAAATAAAAGGCTATTTTATAATATGCTGGTGATCAAAGCACTGGCTATGAGTGTATTCCATGTCACAATTTATTCTAGGAAAAGTCAGGATATCAGAGAACTAAACATGCCTTAGGTACCATAAAAAAGGCAGACTCAGGTAGCTGAGCCAGAATGGTCGCCCAGAAGGAATGTGATGAGCCAAGCCGAAGGAGTTGTCACCCTTGCTCTCTACTACATCTCACCATCACACCCCTACCCTGGGCTCCCACTCCTTTATTTTGTCTGCCTGGTGATTAATCCCACCACATGCTCCCTGGGGTACGCCTGAAGGGAACTGATGTTTTATACTGCATTTACCATTTCCCTAATTAAAATTTTTTTTTTTCTGAATAACTCTTCAAATGCAGTCATCTGTATCCAGTTTGTGAATATGGTTGCTTGGGTTTCCTCATTGAATAAGAGTTTTGACATACAAAGCCTAGTGCTGTAAAAGGGTATGTAAGCATGCAAGCGTAGGATCTCAGTAGCCTAGATTTCCTAGCACATCAGTGGCACGTATTTCGTGAGTATTCTGTAATGAAATTTATATATCTGGAGTAAGATGGGAAGATAACTGAAAGGCCAATTGCTCAACACTGAACTGCACAGTGGCGATTTAACCAAAAGTCTTCATTTTGTTGTGCTTTAATTCTAAAAGTTCTCTTTTAGTAGTTCTATAATGATTCCTTGGATGTGAAAATCGCTTTTTGTATTCAGTTTGGACACCGCCACACCTCAGTTTCTAACATCACCCACAACCACAAAGGTGCAATTACATACATGTATATAACATATATAAGAGCCAATGCTTGCCTTTTTATCATGTATTGCAAGATTGTAACTTGGAATGTTAAAATGGTAAGCCATGTTCACATGACATCTGCAATCTTAAAATGACGTGGATCATTAAGCATTCAGTAAGTGTTTACTGAGTGAACAAATTTGTGAGTGGGTTATTCAAGCAAATACAATTCATTTTATTAAAAGTAAAAAGTGCTATGCATTTTTGTCCATTACTTGCATAACGCAGACAAATTCTTCCCTTACTTTCAACTAACTCCCTAATTTCAACTTCCACTGTAGTCTCCCATGACATGAATACAGAAATCAGTACAGGAGGGCCGGCCAAATAGCTCAGCAGATTAAAGAGCCTGCAAACAGGGGCAGGGGTCTGGGATTCCATCCTGAGGCCTGACCTGCTGGCCCCGCCCCCAGGGCGCACTGAGACCGCGATTGAGACTGGGTGTGGTGGTGTACACTGTAATCCTAGCACTTGTGAGGCTATAAACAGGAGAATCACTGAGTCCGATCTGGTAGTGAGACCCTGAACACCCTGTAGACACTTCCCCGAAATAATACAGGGGGGAAAAAAGAAATCACTACAGGAATATATTTAAATTCAAAATAGGTTCATTTGCCCATAGAATAATTTTTAATCTGTAACAGGTGCCTTGTGTATTCTGCATATTTCAATTATGTATCTTATGTACTGAAATTTCACTGTCTTCAACATAAAATTAGAAAACAAGTGATTGTTCAACTTATGTTCTCGTTGAATGAAGGGTGCTGAGCAACAGCAATACTCAAGCTGTCTTCCCAGTGAAGAGGGAGAAAATGATGAATAAGACAAAGATCCTGTTTTTTGTGAAAAGAAAAATAGTATAGGAAAGATAAGCACATCAATAACATTTTAAATGCACATGATAGTAATGAGAAAAGCACAAAGTATTACAGGAGATCCTGGATTCCTCCTGGCTAGAATGATCAGCCTACTAACAATGGGGAAGTAGCTTTTATACAAGGAGTATTTGGCTGGGCTGGGCTGGGTGACGTAGCTCAGTGACACAGCACCTGTCTGGCACATGTGAGGTCTTGAGTTCAATTCCTGGTTAAAAAAATTAAAAAATAAAACATTTTCAATGGACTTGTTGCCAGAGAAAATATCTAAATAGTCTACTAATCATGAACAAAGGCTTATTTATACCAAAAGCTGACACATAAGATAGAAAACAATAGCTATACAGAAAATAAAACTGGTAAATAACATAATTCACTGTCATCCCCAAAAGTAATTTTTCTCATGGCTACTTATTTATAAATTCTATTCTCAAGCCTTGTTTATGGCTAGCAGTGGCCACATGGCTGATTTCTTTCCACAGAACAGGAATGTGAGTATCCTGTGAAAGCCACGTCTCCCCACGTTAATCTGCTTCCCTCTTCCTGTTTCATGGGCTGGAAGTTTCTAACAGTGGACTCCACTACACTGAAACATGTGGGGACAATTTGGTCAAAGGAAAATGGATCCAAGGATGATTTTCTGGAGAAGAACCAAGCTAGACCTCTAGATTTTTGCCTAGGTCTCTATAGACTTCCAGACCTTTGTTATGGCCTGGAATGCCAGGCTGAGTTCAGACTTGTTGGTAATTTTATGGTCTATAGGAGATGGAAAAGGAAAAGAGGACAGTTTTTCTTGCTTTTTTGTTTATTTTATTATTGTCATGATAGCATGCTATTTGCTTTCACTGAGTTCTTCCCAGTCATTTCATCATAACTCAATGAGGAGTGCTTGTTGCAGTCCTGTGTCTAATGGATTGAAATAAAGTTAGATAGTATAATGGCAAGTATATGTTAAAGTAGAATGGTAAAGTGTGAACTGACATGTAAGCTGTAGAGAATGTAGAATTTTGATTATGACAGAAGATTATCTAGCTGTATTATTAGCCTGAAAACAAGGGAGACTAGCTACTTTCAAATTAGGCAACAAATTAAGGAAGAAGACATAGAAAACTATCAATATGGCTTGTTAAAAAAAATGCATCATGGTGAGCTAAAAGTTTAAAAGATGAACCAGGAAGAACATGGCACCAAATATTCAATTTAAAAAGCCACTTGCATAAAAATAAGCTGAGAAAAAACATCAGCACAATGCCAGTCAGAAACAGCATACAAACCAGAAGAGCTCTGCAAAAGGAAAAGGGCAGGATTTCACACAACCAAGTTTCTTCTTAACTGAAATAAAAAAGTGATAAACCTCCCACTTCAAGGTCTTTTCAAGTAGTTCTAATATGTTAGCTATACATTATCAGACACTGTTAGAATGATTTGAATAGTGATTTCAACTTTTCCCTAGTGAGAGTACATTTTTCTCTTAACATTTTTCTTTATACCTTCCCAGATAATACTTACATGGGTCTTATCCTTACTGTCAGAACTGCCTAAATAACTCATCCAGACATTTTGTTTCTGCCGAGATTACGTCAGTAACCGAAGAAAATTAAATTTTAGCTTGAGATCTATAAATTGATTACTGAGTTTGCCCTTTATTCCATTCCAACATAGGAGCTGAGAACTGAAACAGTGATTCAACCAGTGATCACAAATATACTGTGGCCCAACATGTCCTTATGCGTGAATCCCTTACACCTCTCCGGAGAAGTCTTTCCTCTATCTAAATATCACCAGCTACTCACTGACATCACTGAAAGAGGATTCTATTTTTAAATGGCTCTGCTCCTTAGGATATCTTCCTGGTGTAGTAGTATAATCATTTCAATTCTCCATGAAATATTTTCCATATAATAATAATTCATTTTCCACATGACATTTCAAACATCTGAAGAGATCTATGACTTCTGTAATTCTTTTTTCCAATGTAAATATTTCCATTTCCTTAAACTAGCCGTTATATGGCTATTCTCACTACATGTATGCTCCTGATCATTCTCTATGGAGGAGGTGCCATATCCCCTTATTCTGTAGGCACCTAGAATAGAAGAAATAATTAAATCAAGTTTCATCAGTAGAGAATAGTGAGGAATTGTCATCTTACGCATAATGACTGAGGCATTATTCTAAATAGAGTTTGGTATTTTACTAACCTCAAAATTAACTAAAAACACTTTCTGAATAATAAATAGAAGTAGAAGGAAATCAGTTACATAAGATTTAAGTTTTCAGAAATGTGCTCCTCCTAGGTGTGTATTGTGCAGTGAAATTTTTATCGATGCTAAGTATTTTTTTGTGCTTTGTAAATTTCATTTCAATTTATTTATTCTATTATTCCAACCTATTGAAAAAACTGGCCCATCCCAATCATGTGCCCAGAATGTGTGTGATTGATTTATGTGTGGGTTTTTATAAACCCCCCCTTTCAACATTTTGAATAAGAAAAAAAACATTTTTAGTAAGAAATTTTTAAATGGGCATCTTATAAGCTGAACTCAGTAGAACATCACAGACACCTCCCTTCCTGTACAGTGACATACTTTAATGAAAGAAATCTGATGCAGAGCACTGAGAATATCTGAACATGTTGCTCAAAGGTTCAAGCCTTGGAAACTTGGTCCTCAGTGCAACAATATTGAGAAGCCCTTTGAGAGGTGATGCACTAATCATTCATGAACTAGTGGGCTAATAAGTTATCAAGGGCTTTGCTTTAAGACTGAGTTCTCTCTGACAAGGTTGCTCTGGCTCATCGGTGATAACCTCTTCCATATTATGACTCAGCCAAAAAGGCTTTCATCAGACCCAAACACATGCTGGTGTCATACTCCTGGACCTGCAGCTTCAGAAACATGGCTTAAATAAATCTTTATATTTTGGGAGCATATAACTCATTGGATTCACAGGTGAACAGCAATGTGCCTCAGGATGAATCATACCTTGAGTCTTATCCTTATCTAATTTAGGTGACAGGGAGATAAGACTTTAGAGTTCAGATATTGTTCAATTCTGAAAGAAGCTGAAACTTACAGGGCAGTAGAATGGAATGAATAGAGACGAGTGGGGGAGGAGGGCAGAATGCTACATCTTGAGTATCCAAGTCTTACCAAAATGCTGGCACTGAATCCCACCCAATCATGTGTGTTAAAATGTGGGAATCCTAAGAGGTAAGTAGCTCAGATGGGCAACAGATTCATGACCAGAATGAAACAGAGACCAGGGAGCTCCCTCACCACTTCTACTTCCATGTTGGGAGGATATAAAGAGAAGACAGCAGTCTACAATGTGGAATAGGTCTCCCCAGACACCAGGCTGGGCTCTGGGTCCCAGTGTTCCAGGCTCTAAGGGAGCATGGAATAAATTTCTGCTCTTTACAAGTCATCCAGTCCATGGATCTTTGCTACAGCATCCCAGACTAAGACTAAATTACACGGTAAGGAAGAAGAAATGGAGTTCTTCTAGTTTAATCTGTTGCTTGAAGTCAGACCAAAAAAGATTGTTTTGTTAGCAACGTTACAGATCTGTTCATTACAGCTCTCAGCTTTTTCAATGGGAGCTTGAGAATTTTGTGCAACTTTATTCAGTTTTATTATTTAAATCAATGTCTTTTTGAAACACCAGAGATTACCAGCACAACTTCAAGTGTTCACATTGCTCCTGTTAGTTACCGTTGGTCCTCTGGTCTTTCTGGACTGAAGGACCCTTAGTACCAAGGTGATCTCAGGATACATGGGAAGGTTTCCAATGACTTCCCATCCTATGATAAAATCCGCACTCCTTGCAGTTGTTGATAAACCCACATTTTGCCTCTCATCAAATATATCTTCTTTCTGTCTGTTCTAAAACATATCCAAAACTAAATGCCCTTTCCATTTATTCAACCTGGAGTGAGTGTCGGTTCCTATAGTGTGCATGTTGGCTTAAAGTCATATTCTGGCTCAGGCTTCCCGATCTTGGCTAAAGCAGCACTCATCCACCAGTTAGTTCCTCTCTACTCCATTGCTCAGTTGTAATTTTTTAAATATGAGATAAGTATTTACAATATCAAAAATATGTTTATCAATTAAATAATTTTAAATTTTCCTCTATATGGAAGCAGTTAATATGCAAGAGGATAATTTTCCATTCTTTGCTTTTTTTAATAGTTCCTTTTCTAACAGACCTAAGCGTGCTTTACGTTTATTCTGAGAATAAAACTTACTTCCATCGATTTATTATTTAAAATGACCCCCTACTGTACATGGGGAAGAATGAAAGGCAGACAAACATATGTTTAAAGGAGAAACATAAATCGAATAATGAAACGTCTCCTGGAAGCAGAAAGTCTATCTCTACTGATTTGTGTACCCCACCAAATCATGAAGAGCAGTGTTGACAGAGTGAAGATTGAGCCTCTGGCCAAACAATTGCAGCCACACATAGTAGGGCCTCATGCTAACAGAAAAGGCTGTTCATTTTACTTTGCTTTCTATTAGATGTCTGAAGGCCTACATAGCCTCAGCTGTATCAGCCATATGAAGCATCATGATCTGAAAACAAGAAAATGGACTTAGTAATGTTACGTCCTCACTAAACATCTCAGCGCTAGGAGATTCTTTGAAAGTTCAGGCAGCATACTTGCACAATAAAAAAAAAAAAAATACTAAAGTCATGCATTTTCTATCTATACAGAACTTCGACCTCTAACAGGGAATAAAAAATAAATGTCAGATGGAAAAAAATGGTGTCCTTAAAACTACCCATTATAGATTTTTCTGTATTAAAAAAAGCCACTAATTTTTTTGTTTTATAAATTAATTCATTGGATATAAATGTTTGCTGCGATCTGAATTCCACTCTAGTTCAAAATCTCTCATAAAGATTCGAAGACCCCCAAATTAGAGGGCTATAAAATCATAGATCAAATTCGCTATTACACTTACCGAAATGGTATCAACCTTTCAAGTGCCAAAGATTTCAATGACTTATGAAGAGGTGCCTTGTTCTATAGACATCATAAATCTATTGTAGTCCACGCCAAGGTCCATACTTAACAGCACTTCAGCTGTGAAATGCTAATTTAAATCCACAGTTCAATGCCTTCCTTGAGAGATGACAGCATAATGCTGAAATTATTGATATCAGTGTCCTGCACAGCACATTCTCTGCAGAGAGCCCAACAAGCGTCCTCGCCCAGGGCAGTGGCGGCCATCTTTGGGTTGCATGAAAGAACAGGAAGACAGTGAGGTCCCTGCTACCACACCCACTAACGAACATCCTCTCAGTCTCAGTCATAATTGAGATCTCAGCTTTGAAGCTCAGCCATGTTCCCACACAATAATTTTTAATGAAAAGATTAATATTACATATTTCAAAAACTAGTTATCACATAACCTGCCTCATATATAGTTTTGATAAGATTTGTATTGTGTTTTCCTGTTATATGCAATTATTCCATGTCTATAAGGCATGTATTTCTTTCAAGGAAATCTGAAACACTGCGTGACTTTTACAGAACCAGCATTTCTTAGATAGCTGCATTACTGAAGTAAAGCAGGAAGTGACAAAAAAGAAATAACTGAAAATGAGAAGTTAAACAAAGAACACAGCAACATTCACTCAAATTATTCAAATTCCTTTCTCTCTCACATCTCTCACCACCATTGTCATTCACCCAATTTTCATTGGTTTGGGGTGTTTATTTTTTCTTTTTTCTCATGGTGGACAGAACACTTGGTGCTGCTTAGGAGTTAGTACCTGCTGGTTAAGACAGAGCTTTATTTAGCATATAGTCCTGCTTCAAGCAATGTTTGTCATTGTCAAAGTCTGAAAGAGAGGTGGGTGGTGTCCTCAAGCTCACGCGCAGGGTGATAGATACCTCAGGCTTTCCTTATTTGTGAGCTGTTAGCTGGGCTTAGAAAGCAAGTAAAATCTGATCACAAAATTTAAGTTGGCTCCAGTCTAAATTTAATTTCTGGAAGTCTGTCCTACTTCTGAATTTTCCACAATTATTAGAAAAAGAATTATTTGGTTCCTCTAATCCTTATTTTAGAAATAAAAACTTTGGAAACTCTTGAATTAGATAGGAAGATCACCAGCCAATGGCGATGTCAATACATCGCCTACAGCAGTAACACATGCCTTGTGAAACACTTCATACAGATGTGCATTAGTTTATACATTTATTGATAAATTTTTATATAAGTAAAAGGCCACATAGGTAAAATAGTCATAAAAATGATCTTTTCTTCTTATTATTTTTCCCTTTTCTGCACTGCTTAGCTGAAGAGTGATACTGCTTTCTCTTATATCTCAGACACTCCTTAGTGGGCCTATATGATTACCAGGGAATACAACACAATAATGTTCTCTCCTCTTCTTCATTTATTTCCATATTTTTCATGTATTTCCATGTTCTTCAGCCAACAGGAGGCCAGAAGTCCTGCCCCACGTCCTCTGACAAAAGCTTCTAGATATTTTAAGGCTGGTTATCTCTACATGACCGACATCCTATATATCACCTCTTCCTAATGGCTAGGTCCTACTTGGTACATATTATCACTTTGTACTTTTTGCCTAAGTTTACTAAACAAACAGATTATTTAAAGAACAGGGAGTTTTAAAAAAGTGTTTCTGCCAATCAGAGTTACAAAGTGCTGTAATCATCATGACCTTTTGAAGGGAAGGAGTTTATTTTAGGATTCAGAGTAGCCCACAGACTTACACAGAAGATGAGAGCATTATTCCTGGATGCAGGCCTAGCGAGGTGATTTTCCAGAATGATAACATCACAGGAATGAACATTTAAGATGTTGCCCCTGGCAGAATCACCACACAGCAATTTTCAGCAGTGTTGCTGGACTCTTAATTTAGTCCTTCCTGCTGTGAATAGCCTGTGGGTGCCCTGCACACATGAGCTGCAACACTCACATATCACACAAGCCAACTGTCTGTCACACATCGACACCTCAGCATTCAGAGGACAAAGTGAGATGTTGCCTTGTTTGCATAGACAGCATTGGCTCACAGCTTCCAATTCTTTTGAAATAATCTCAGACACACACACAGACACACACACACACACACACACACACAGCTTCACACACACAATGGAAAAGATTGAATGTCCAGTTGCTAGTGCGAAATACCACTTACTTAAAGCAGAGCAGAAGGGAACTGTATTCTTGTGGGTTAATTTAACGTGTCAGACTATATGCTGGTCAATAGGAAGACATAACTAAGACAAGATGAACAAAACTGCAAATACGAATCTTTAAGTACAACAGTGTTCTGAAGGAAAATTATGGCCTGAGTTTGAAAGACAGTGTGTGCTGTTGTGAAGTCAAACCTGAGACCTATGTGTTCATTTCAAGCCCTGAACCAACCAACTTGTTAATTTCAACATGTGCATTTGGTTGGCAGCATCTAATCACTATGGCCTTTTACACTTGCAAAGATTCCCCCTTCTTTCAACAACTTCACCCAAAATTTCCTCTGGTCAGTCCCCCTGACTGCATCCCTAACATTTTTGTGTCATAATTCAAGAGGACATATGCTTAAAAGAGCTAGTAAATTCTGTACTGTTGAGTCCAAACTTTGGTTCAAGAATCAGTATGATTCTCATACAACCCAGATGAAAGTAAGGAAACAAAAGGAGACATTAGGCTTCAGTACTGGGAGAACCATTTCTCCCTTTGCGGAATGGCAGGAACCAGAAAAAATGCTTCGGCTTCCTCTGGACTGCAAAGTGTGAATTCCAAAGGTTGTATCTATCTGTGGCTACCCTGGGTGAAAGCAAGCCGGACACCAAGCCCAGACAGAAGGTAGGATACAGCTAGAAAGACTCAGGAGAACTTAGTCAAAGAACAGTGACAACATAAACCTTAAGATCCAACTATATCAAATCAGTTAAATCTCTCATTGTGCAATTTAAGTCAAATTTTCATTGCTGTGCTTACTTATTTTTAAAGCTCATTTGGGCTAAGTTTTCTACCATATGCAACTAAAAAATTCTTATAAACCACACAAGAAAATAATTAGAAAATATAGTCTTATTCAGATAAACGTAAAAGAGTAGATACTTCATTTATAAAGAATAAGTACTGCGGCTGGGGAAATAGCTCAGTACAATAGGTGCTTCCCTGGCAAGGACAAGGGCCTGAGTTCAATCCCTGGTTCCGGAAAAAAAAAAAAAAAAAAAAAAAAAGAATAAGTATTTAGTGAATTAGACATTTCTCAAATAATCAAAAGAAACAATTGCTAGGAATGAAACATGAGACACAGCATATTTCTAATATCAAAAAATAATGGCTTACAAATACCCACAAGTGTCAGTAACCTGTGACTATTTCATCCTTCTTTTACTCCAAAAACATCTGTCAGATAAGAAGCAGCTTAGGCAGTGTTTTTCACAATTATGTGACAAAAACAAAATCATGCTTGCAGCTAATGTGTACGCTAACTGCGTTGTGGGCGTCTTTCAAAGAGAAGTCACATGTGAAGTGCCCCAGAGCTTGGAGTGGAAATTATGGTGTCAAAAAACACTCTTTGCGAAAGCTAATGCAAAGGTGTCAGTGTGCCACCTGTGTACATCCCACCCGGAGCACAACCACAGGCAGGAAACAGAGCACATTTAAAACAAAATATTTACAAAGTTCACTTTCAAAACTACCGACATCTTAAAACTCAAAAAAAACCATGCATGTCAGAGAGAATTTTTTAAATGACATGTTAACTTTATAATAAATGCAAAACATAAGGGCTGATGACATATGAGAAAATCAATCTATTCCAGGACAGAAGCAAAAAGCTCTGAGACTGCCAGGAAGTTTCTCAACAAACTTAGGTGACACATTGACTCCATGTCCCCCTCAGCTTGTACATGGTCTGTGGAGAGATACTGCTTCACGACGGTATCACGACAGAGAACAAACCTGCATGTAAAAAGGTTGCAAAGATCTCTAGTGACTTCTAATGACCTCTCTCTAGTCACATGAGTTCACTGATCCTATTTACCAAGTAAGTGGGTTCTTGGGCCGGAGGGATAGCTCTGAGGTCCAAGCACCTGCCTGGTAAGCACAAGGACCTGGGTTCAATCCCCAGTACCGCATCCTGCACCAGCCCTGCGCCAAGCTGGCCACAGATACAGGCATGGTGGTCCATCCCTGTAATCCCAGTGCTGTGGAGGCTGACAAAGGAGGATCACTATGAATCTGAACTGCATAGTGAGACCCTGTACCTGATAAATCAATGATTAAAAATAAGCACATGAATGAATGGGTTCTCAGACATGATACCTCTACAATTTTTTCACTTTGTTTCTTTGCTTTCTTTTGAATCTTAGATCGTAGAAAATCAAAATAATGAATTCCTATAAGAAGGTAAAGTTGCAAGTAAACTGCATTTTTGTCATGGGATCACGTTGGGTAGGTCATTAACTCATAGAAATAAGGACACAATAAAGAGCACGTGGACTTTTCAAGATGCTATCACTGAATATAGATCTCTCATTAATTTGGGCAAAGAACTAATCCTTCTCTTGGAACTAATGGTGCTACAGAAGTCTACAAGCAGAATGCTCGACTCTTCAAAACCTCTAGTCTGTGGTGAGTGATGAGCCGGAAGTAGTAAAGGCAACAGGATCCGTCATACTAAGGTAGAAGAAATTTGCTACATTTCCTGCATTTAGAAAATTTAAAATGATACAATTTAAACATTTCTATAATGAATAATGTATGGAGAAAATATAAGCTAAAATGTCATATACATATGTTTGTTTAGATTTGTATAAAACTTGGTACAAACTGTTTTATGATATTGTCTAAAATATCATTCAGCATTTCTGTAATTGACCTACATATTGCACACTAAAACAGACAAGAATGCATGCATTAAGTACTTTCCAAAATAATATTTTGTTACTTTATACTACATTTTTCCTTTCTTTCTCATTAATATTCTCTAACATGGGCAGAGCAGATAGCTCAGCAGATGAAAGCACCTGCTCTGGCAGAGCGCAGAGGCCGGGTCTTGTCCCCAGAGTGCTGGAACCAGCCCCGCCCCGGGGACACACTGCAAAAGTGACTGACACTGGGCATGGTGGCCTGTGCCTATAATCCCAGCACTTGGGAGGCTGAAAACAGGAGAATCACTATGATTCTGATCTACGTAATGAGACCCTGTACATCCTGTTGACACTGTCCTAAATTCATGCTTCTGGTGTTCTAAACCAGAGAAAAACTGCAAACGAGAAATGCCATAAAGGAAAAAAAAAAAAAAAAAAAAAAAAAAAAAAAAACCTCTAACATTAGAAACTTCTGTTCAGAAGTGTTTCTGAAAGAAACCTGGAGGACTAACATATTAAAATCACTTAACAGAATTTTATAATACAGCTACTTAAAACCCAGATGACACGGATAGCACTAGCCTTCCCTGTTAAAGGTCTTAAGAAGCTACAGGCTCTCCCACACCTTCAGGAGCCACACAGAATCCTCTAGGGCCAGATCATTGACATTCTGAGTGTTCTCATTGTCCTCTGCCTACCTAGACACCCCATTCATTATTGAACAACAAGGTATTAAATCTGAATGTCTCCTCAGTGCTCCTACGCTTCATAGTTAGCAAGCAGTAGAACAGTGGCGCCTCAGTACGTGAACTTAATTCATTCTGTGACTCAGGAAAAGATGACTGCACTGGTGTCAGTGCAGGAAAGAAAGACGGCCGCAGTCATGTCTGTCTCCCAATGTGGAATTCTCAAGAAGAACAAAGTTGTGGCCAACATTCCTTGTCTTTGTGAACCAAACTGCTTCGCAACAAAAGCATTCCTAAACTGAGGCACCACTGTATTTTTATGAGCATTTTCTGTAGCATTATAGACTATTTGAGAAGTCCGTACAGTAATTTTAAAATCCCTACCAATCCCTACCAATGACAATATTTTAATTTTATTTAGAGTTTTTAACTTTGTTTTTATTTAATGCAGATCTGTTTTCAAATTTACAGAGCTTATTTATTTTTTCCCCTTCATTTCTTTTTCCTTGTGATGGAGATCGGTACACCTGTATCATTTGGTGCTGTCATTTTATGTGTTTTGTTCTGTATTGTGCCCCTCATTTATCTACATTAAATCCACAAAAATCTCCAATTTTCCAGGTAGCTAATGCAAGTTTTATAATTGTTTGTCAAGCCAATTTAGGGTAGGTTTTCCACCATATATAACTACAAGACTCCTACTTCAAGAGCACACTAGAGAGACTGAGCATGGTGGGGCACTCCTGTAATCCCAGCTCTTGGGAGGCTGTAAGTAGGCAGAGCTCTGTGAGTCTGATCTAGTAGTGAGACTCTGAACACCCTGTAGACCCTTCCCTAAAATTACAAAAAAAAGAAAGAGAGAGAGAGAGAGAGAGAGAGAGAGAGAGAGAGAAAATTACGGTGCAAAATGAGAAAAATAAGAAAATACTTTCTTATTCAGAAAAAAAAACAAAAACAGTGGATACTTCATTTACAAAAAAAAATAATTTCCCAGTGAAAGATATATTGAGCAAACAAACAGAGGAAACATCTGGAAGGAATGGCACAATCAGGACCTTGCAAAGCCAATAGCTCCTTTACAAATATCAATAAATGGACTTGATTTCTTACTTTGGGTACAGTGGCTGACTCTAAAGTACTATATTTGAACAATTATACAGAAAGTTCCTTAGGAAAGGTCGCTGAATTTCCATGCAATCTTTTTTGTTGTTGTTGTTTTTAAATGTATTTGGTTGTTGTAGGGTCTCATTTTGCAGCTCAGACTCGTGGTGATCCTCCTGTTTTCAACCTCCCCAGCGCTGGGATTACAAGTGTGTGCCACTACACCCAGACTCTGTGGCTGATGCAGGCTGTCTGGAGGCAGGGCCAGTGTGGCATGGGGTGACAGGGATCTAACTGTGATCCCTGCGCTTGCCTAAACTTGCCTAAGGAGGCTTTTTAATCTGCCCAGCTATCTCACTGGCCCTCTAAGCGCAATGTTTCACTGAAATACTTTATGACTTTGTTTGCAAAAATCAAGGGTAAATGCAAGTACAGGAATGGCAAAAGTTAAATTCTCCCAAATTCCTAATTGATTCTTCTGTTTGTCAGAAGAAGAGAGAAAAATTCCATCTCGCATTACTTTTCCTGATAACTTTCCAGTTTCTTTTCTTTTGTCTTCTTCTTGTGTCGCCATGACAGCTGGAAAAAAGTCATGAGTTCACATGTATGTCAAGGCATTCTTAGCTCTGTACTCTGTGGCTTCATGCTTTCCAACTAGTGAGCACATGTTTTACATTTCTCTGCTATAGAAGGAGACACATCGGTTGAAATACTTTCCCCCATCTTTGTAATACTGCACGTAAATGAATGTATCATCTGGCAAGTCAATATCATCCTTGAAAAAATAAAAACACCCACCACAAATTCATTTACCAAGTGGGAGCCCATTTCTTGAGAACTAGGAGTAGACTGTAACTACTTGACATATTTTATAAATACATTTCCTATTTGGAAGAGGCTATGCCGACATGCCTGACTCAGTAGACAGTTGAATTTCCACACCTCAGATTTTAGGAAATGTGACTTCAGAGTTATCGGGTGATGCTCTCAATCATTAATAAATATCTTCACTTACTTCAAATAGTAACTATGAACTCTCTGGGGCTTGAATTCATTTTTCACTATTATCTCTCTAACACTGTTTTCTTTTTAAAAGCAACCTATGCTTATGATTCAGTGAATGTCATTTTAGATACTAAACTAAATCTTGCCAAAGACTATTTTTTTAATGTGTTTGGTTGTTACAGGATCTCACTATGCAGCTCAGACTCATAGTGATCCTCCTGATTTCAGCTTCTCTAGTGCTGGGATTATAGGTGTGCCCCACTACACCCAGACTCTGTGGCTGGCCCACGTGTCCAGGAGCAAGGCCAGTGCCACATGTGGTGACAGGATGGAGCCGTGGTTCCTGCACTTGCCTAAGCTGGCTTAAACAAGTGTTTTAGTTCCCTGAGCTATCTCACTAGCCCTTGCCAAAAAACTTTAAAAGTCTGAAAATGATTATCCAAAAGAGTAGCTCCTATTATCCTCCTGGAAGCAACTTATGAAATTAATTTCACAGAAAAGACTGATGTCAATGATAAGTAAAGTTGCATAGTATGAACCCATGTGAACTTTCTAATGCAAAAATCTATAATATGGACATTAAAATGTAAGTAGTTTGCAATGCCTGAGAAATTATATTAGTCTTTTTTTCTATGACAGATCAGAAGTCTGTATAGTCAGAAAATAGATACAGAGCTTAGAACAAGAGAGAGAGTTGACATTTTATTAACAATCCTATTAAAGTAAATGAGCTCACAGCTGAGTAAAAGTCAAGAATCAATAAGTGTTTTAAATTTTGCACTTGACATGTTGATAATGAATGTAGACATCAGAACATCCAAGGAAATAGGGACCATGCCTTGAAATATGATCCCATACTACTAAATTCTTTACTGAAAGGGCCAAATAAATTTTTCTCAATTTATAGATAAGCAAAAGTTAAAACCAATGTGAAAAGTTTCATGCAGATTTGAGGAAAAGATAACTTGTAAAGCAACAGTAACATGAAGTGATTTTGATTTCCATGAAAATGTTGTCTTTCCTAATCTTACTGAAGGAAATTGATATTTTGTCATTGACTTAACCCCAAACATGGCAAAACTTGTCATAGGCTCGATCATTGGTGAAAATAATTTCCAAGTGGTTGGCATGCAATACTCAGAGGCCAATATCAATTTCCCACAATTTGTAAGTCAGTGTTAACCCTTATAGCAAAAGGCATGTTTCTTCCTTCCAGGACATCTTATTTACGGTTCACTGACCACCATTCTTAGTGCTCAATTATTAAACAAATATAACAAAACTGGACGATAGATTTCTGCATGTTCTCACATGCCCTCTGGTCAGCCCTTCTCTGAGTAACTTGCAGAGGCTTCTGAATCAACCTTCATGCTAAAGGCAGAGCAAAGAAACAACTACTACAATGAAGAGGTACCTGGAAATTCTACCTGAGAAAGGGATAATACACACAACACATGAGAAACTTCAAAATCTTAAAAATAGCAAGAAAAGGTCCGGGGCGATGGCTCAGCAGAATAAGCGCTTGCCTGGCAAGTGCAAGGGCCTGAGTTCAATCCCCAGTTCTGAAAAAAAAAGTAGCAAGAACAAACAACAACAGAAAATGATTTATACTATAGTTCATCTATAGGTGTTCCCCAAAGCCTCATGCACTCAGGGCAGCTTCTGGAGTTTGTAATTGATTATTGTTTGTGTGGATGCTGCACATTCCCTGGCGCAGGTAATTTACATCACAGTGTGAGGAGGGGTGAGAGGCTAGCTAGCAGTGTGAGCTACTGCCAAACATTTGCTCTTTTGCTCTCTGCTGCTGCCAGGAAAGGCTGTCCTCTGCTTTGTGCCACTCTGCCCTGGAGCCAGCTGAGTATATGGACTGAAACCTCCACTAACTGTGAGTTAAATATACCTTTCTTCCTTCATTTTGAGTGTCTGGTATTTGTCCCAGTGACAAAAGAAGAGTAACTGAGACAGTTACTCTTTTTAAGTGATCTGAAAAAGATATTTCTCAGAAAAAGAAATGCAAGTGATGAATATCATTAACCATCAGTTAAATGCATATCAAAATCACAATGAAATAATATCTCATCCCAGTTAGAACGCCTACAAAAATACATTATTACTAATAACAGAAGCAACAAATGCTGGCAAAGATATGAAGAGAAAGGAATTCTTGAAAATTGTTGGTGGAAATGTAAATTAGTATAGCCACTAAGGAAAATGGTTTTGAGATTATCACATAAATAAAATGTGGTCAATATACCAATGGAGTTTAGATAACTTTAAGGGACAATGAAATCCTATCATTTATAGAAATATGGGTGGGACAGGATGCTATCGTGTTAAAACAAATAAGCCAAAAAAAAAAAAAAAAGTACCTCAAATCTCTTTTTCTAATATGTGGAAGCTAAAAAACAAAGTTCCTCTAATACACAATAGCAATAAACAGACTTTAGAATGGTACATTTTGAGTGTGGGTGAATAAAAGAAGATTGGATTTGACCAGAGTGTGTTGTAAGCATGTGAGAAAATCTCACAGTGAAAGTGAGCCTCATTGATATCCACAGGTAATATATAGTAATGAAAATAAATTTCATAAATCATCTCTAACAAAGCATTTGCTGAACTCAGTGCTGTGTAAGTTCTTTCAGTACAATCGATGAACTCCTTACTTTCTGTCCTACCCCAAAAAGCAAACAAATAAGGAAAACAGAACTAGGCAGCAGCAGTAATTATTCTCATCTTATGGCTGAGAAAATTAAGGCTGTGTGAGTTAGTTTTAATATTTTATCCAGAGCAAAAAGCTAGTAATGAGATCAAAATTGAAACTGGGTCATACCAACTCTATAATTACTGTTAGGAATATCTTTGTTCTTTAAAAATATAGGACTTCAGGCTGGCCAAATACTTCAGAGGATTAAAGTGCCTGCAAGCAGATGCAGGGGACAGGGGTTCAATAGATGGCTATTGAGATTGGGCCTGGTGGTGAGCACCTGTAATCCCAGCACTTGGGAGGCTATAAACAGGTGGCTTATTATGAGTCCAATTTAGTAGTCAGACCCTGAGCACCCTGTAGACCCTTCCCTAAAATAATAATAATAATAATACAAAAAAAATAAAAATAAAGGACTTCATCAGCATGGACTTTGCTTTTTTTTGTTTTTGTTGGGTTTTTTTTTGTTTTGTTTTGGTTTTTTTTTTGTTTTGTTTTGTTTTTTTTTTTTTTGGTGGAACCAGGGATTGAACTCAGGTCCTTGTGCTTGCCAGGCGAGCACTTATTCCACTGAGCCATCTCCCCGGCCCACTAGACTTTTCTTTTTTCGGATGTAGACACACACACACACACACACACACACACACACACCACACACACACCCCTGGCATTCAAAGGTCCTGAATGACTTTAACGGAAGACACTTTTCCCCTTTGTCTCTCCTGCTCTTTAAATATTTTACTGAACTAAAGTAAGCACATAAACTAATACAGAACTATAGTCAGAAGCCTTTGCCTTTCAGCTTCTTTCTACAGGCAAGTAAATGATTTTTAATCACAAGGTAAATGTTTGCCTTCCATGTATGAAGCAGGTTAATAAACATGGTGTAATGTTTCCCTGTCATTTGATCAGGCAGAGAAAGCTTTTACATTTTAAAAGCTGAACGGTCCACACGAGTGAAGTAAATAAAAACTAGTAAGACATGATTCTTTCTTTTAAATTTTATCAATTATAGAGAATGGGAATCTCAAAAGTGTTTCTTCTAAATGGTATGGTCTTGATATACCTAGCACTAAATTAATTTAAAAATAACTATTATGTTCACAAACTTATTCCTACCTTATAATATTTCCACCATCTATTTTCTTGTAGAGTACCTACACGACTGAGTTGTGTTCATTATGATGCCAGAATTTCAGTTTCCCAAAGAGATTGACAATTTCAGGTAATCTCCACAATTTTAAAGGCAATTCAATCTATTTTGATTTAAAATTGATTAGCATCTTTGGAAATAATATGGAGTGAATTGCTGAGCTAATCAAGGTAAATGGAGCCATGCATTAAACATTCAAGAATGTTATTCAATCACAAAATAACACACATTGCCAAGCTCCAAATGAACAAATTGAAGCTGCCCTTTGCAAAGCTTAATTTCTTTCACTCATCAGTATTGTTGAGTACGTTTACATAGTTATCAAACACTCACAACGTGCTCCTGAAACAGGAAGCAGCTTGTTCTCCCTAACTGTGGATGCCAATTACACAAAGGCCAAGGAGACCAAAAATAATAAAATTGCAATCAACAAGTCCACTTACTTTGCTTATGTGGTTTTCAAATGGCAGAATACTCAGTAAGTACAGAAAACTTTTAAGGCAAGACCTCTATCAATCATCACCAGCAAAATAATTTGGGGCATGCAGTAGGAGTTGAATACACACAGTAGACTTTGAGTGTGATGTAATTACTTTTGGGCCTAAATCATTATTACTTTAATTTCAACTTTGAAATCTTAAAGCAATTTAAGGAGAGACTGTAGATTAGAATACATTTAGCATTATCTAGTGGAAATAGAACAAAAAACTGGCAGAGATTGAAATTTGGAATACATAGGAGGTCACATCTGTAATAGGATCTATGGATTTGAGGGGCTCACTAGACATAAATTCATAAGAGACTCCACGGAAGGACAAGGGAATGACCACTTGGGGACAGGAGGACAAAGGCCCCACCCTGCGTCTGCTGCCATCCCCAGTAAGCTGAGCGTCGGGGGGCTCCAGATCTCTCACAGCACCCACATGGGCTTACAGTTAAACTATGCATGTGTTCATTAAGCCTTCAGGACACAACCACGAGGGAGACATCTATGTTTTTATTTTGCTATCCATCACATTAGGATTTGCTTTTCTCCGAGCTTGAAACCGACACAAAATATCCCCGTTTCTTCTTTAGCAGCTTACAAGTCCAGAGGTGTATCAAATGCGAACATAATGTCACAGTTGAAAAAAATCATTTTCTCCCCAAAACAATCTTCAGGCAGTAGGGTAGAACTGACAACATTTTTGAGTAATGCTTGAGGGCAAATCAAGGACAGATTTTTAACAATCTGAGTTATCAGGTATTTCTTTCCTCCCTTCAGTTAAAAGAATGCCTTTAAATGTAAAGCATCTTTTCTACTGGATGAAATTTTAAGAAAATAGACTGGTAGGAAAACTACGTGTTTGCAGCTGAGTTATTAACATGATGGGATCAAAGATTCTCAAGCCCATTAGAGGTAGCAGGAGAAAGTATTTGGGGCAGGCAGAAAGTGCAAAGGGTTTTAATTTAATGGCACAGAGAATACATGTAAGAATTACTATTAACACCTTTCTTCTGCTAGTACATAAGGCCTTATTTACCACTTCATGCAAGAAAACTGAAGTCATTACATGAAAACCAAAACACCAAATAAGGTTCTTTGAGGAAATACAGGAAATTCTGAGTTAGGGACAGAAGAAGCACCAAGCACAGCTTTGGGAGAATTAAGTGAATACTGTCCTAACAGCACCTGCGTGTTCTGCAAAGGCTGTATTTATGCCACTTTGGTTCAATACATGACAAACAGCATGTAATCTCTTCTGTTAAAAAGGGATAAAATCCCCATTTAGTAGAGATGAATTATCCTTTTACACTGCTCAGTTCCATTTTAATAATATATGTTCTGTCTTCCCTTCTACTAAGTTATATTATGGGGACCTGAAAAAGTTATAAACGCTCCAGAATGAGCTTTCTTATGGGAACAGGCAAGATGATGCCAGGGATTTGGTGTCTGCAAGGCCACACTGCCATCCAGGGGGCCTCCTCTAAGCGCGTCCTTGATACTGTATGCTGAGCTACCCATCAGAGGAATGTGTTCTTCAGTCAGTTGCATTCATGAAAATCCAACCATCAGTCAGTAGAAGGTTCCTTACACAATTATTTAACCCTGGCATTGTAAAGAGTCTTAGAAAACCAGACACACATGTGTAAATATCATATAGTTTCCCTAGTATAAGAACTCAAAAGAAGAAATAAAAATAGAAAGATATAATACAAGTAAAAGGGAAGCAGGATCTTGAGAACTAACTAATCAAGAGAGGGAAAGGAGAAGATCTAGGAAACATGACAATGTCAAGCCATACAGTTATATGTAGAAGATGGGAAAGGCAATGATCCTGAGAATCTCCAGAAGATGTTTTTAATCTAGCAGTTAATTGGAAAGATTCT
>NW_004524678.1:7537230-7541096 GCF_000260255.1 Octodon degus | reverse complement strand
AACTTAATAAAAAAGGGTATACAGATGAATGTCCATTTTGTATCTGTGTATTCAAAGTGTTTAGGATAGATATATAGTTACATTCTCTTAATGAATAGAGTGATTTGTTCTAATGGTGTTTGTAGATAAGATATCATGTCTGCATCTTGTACAGCAATTAACCACTGGGAGAAATATATGCAATGTGTTAATTATTGAAGCTGTCCTACCCATTTGATTTGAAACTGTCTTATTACTATTTGTTTCTCAATAAAATTATGGAAAAAAAAATAAATAAAATAAAGAGTCTTACAGGTTAGCTTGTGAAACTCTCAGTCAATTTAAGCATCCTTTCTACAAATGTGAAGCTTGGTCACCTAAGTCCCACTTCAAAAATTTCATTAACTAGGAGTTCGTTGAGCTGTTTCTATTTCGTTTGTTCAATTTTCCTGTGTTCACTCACAAATCGCTTCCTTGCAACTTGTGTCTTGGATGAGTCCTCTGGACCACACAGAACAAAAAACTGCCACTCCCCTTGACAACCCTTAAATTTGCTTAAGCCAGCCATACTTGTCTCACTTACTCTTTTCTGGCTTACTATTCCAAGTCCTCTTACTTTTTCACTATTTTTCCAGCACTGGGTCCAGCCTCCAGGTCTTTTATGGTGTCTGAAATCCTGCAGCTGTACATACACTAGTTGCTAATAATCTTCTATACACATAAAACTCAAATACAAAGAATATTAAAAGTCGTTTTTATGTTTAAAGATTTTTTTTCCTCCTTGGATTGTAGCAGTTTCATTTGGTCTTTAATCATTTTATTATGCTATACTGAGTTATGGATTTTCATTGTATTAGTCTCCCTGCAATCTGCAAATTGTGGATTTGTGGCTTAATTATCCCTTTAATTTTGTTTTCTCAGTAATTCTAACACTTTCTTTTCACTTTTCAGAAATTTACATTATGTGTGCCCATTCAGTACATACCACAGCTATATATAATCTTCATCTTTAAGCATTTTCCCCCTTTGGGCTTCAATCCATATATTTCTAGGCATTTATTTTATAGTTCCCTTAACTTTAGTTGGACTTGACAAATCTGCTATTAACCCATCTTTTGAAATTTTTTCTGTCAATAAATTTTTCAGCTGCTAGGTTTCTAATAGACTCTTCCATCTTTTTCTCTAATTTTTGACAATATTCATCGTAGTTACTCAGGGATCCCTAACAGTTCCAATATCTTTTTTTTTTTTTTTTGGCAGAACTGGGGATTGAACTCAGACCCTTGTGCTTGCCAGGGAAGTACTTACTCTACTGAGTCATCTCCCCAGCCCCAGTTCCAATATCTTAATCAACTGTTTTAAACCTCTCATTTCATTTTCTTTTTAATTGCCAATTATTCAAATCTGCTCATTTGTCTGCCAGTGATTTTAAATGATTCCTATATAAAGTACATAAGCACTACAGTGGCCCCAGTTGGCCTTCTTTGGCTCCCAACACAATCTTACATTGCTTCTGAATACAGGTAGAGTGCTGCATCTTTAGTTACATGTCAGCCTTAGGCTTTCTTGGACTCAGATCTGTTTTTTGTTTTTTTTTTTTTTTTTTTTTTTTTTTTTCCTCACTTTGTTTTTATTTCCAGAACATAGCACTTCTTGGATCAGGTCACATGTCTGTAAAACATACAAGAGTAACAAACCCTAAATTATTTTCCCCCAGGACCACTACACCTCTGGTACCTCTTCTCAGGTCTCTGATCTCCTCCACACAGGTTTCTATTTGATCTCAAGGCATCTTCACCCACACACTGTGCAGGTCAATAATTGGCAAGCCCTTCAGAAGAAACCATCCCTGTCACTTCAGTTTTCTTCCTCCCCCTACAGTCCTAGTTTACCCTGCACCCTGGAATGCTGCGGTCTTTCTTGCCCAATCAGAAGGTTGGCAGTCATCTAGCTGGTACTTCCTCTTTCTTTTCTCCTGAGGCAGGCAGGTTGGATGAGAAAAGTACAGCAACTATGAGTCTACCCACGGTGGTTTCCTCTCCAGGATACTGAAAAGAGTCCTGTCGGATGTGGGTTATCACATGTGTATCCAATAATTCTACCATGAGGTTTTGGTCATGCCAAGTGTGGTGAGGTTACAGTGCAAACACACAGACTGAGTATCTACGGTCTTTCAAGTGTTATTCTAAACAACCTTCAGCGAGGATTAAGCTGCGGTCGCTTGCATTCCCTTCATCAGCATGTACAGTAAGGCTCGATGTGTGAGGTTGTCGTGGGGAAGTCAAAGGAAGCACTTCTTGAAAAGAATCACTGGAAATAATTGAAGTTTTTACCTTCAAATAAAGAGAATTCATAGTCCTAGTAAAAAAAAAAATCAGAAAGTAAGCACAATTATGATAAAGGACACTAGAAGCTGTCTCCTGAATCCCAGCAGATGACGGCTACCATTTCACCGGGCATCCACCAAGCTTTTTATTAATGGATGTGCAAAAGAAAAAAAAAAAGAAAGAAGCATGGAGGGAAGGTTAAAGGAAATCTTAGGAGGTAGAAATGCAGTATTTATTATATAGGTTGTGCCAAACACACTCATGATGAAAAGGATTATTCCCACATACCAGATACAGGGGGTTACAGCACCGAGGGCACAATGTTAGAGAAAACTAAAACATAAAACACAAGAGGCTGGGATGGCTTGGAAAGTGGAAACTAGTATCCCCAGGAGAAGAGAATTTCCTGAGGAGAATGTGAGCACGCCACGTAAAGCCAAGATTTCCTACAGATATCCACTGCATCGGATGCTCATAACAGCAGCGTGGGAATGAAGGATGCTGAGCACAGCAGTGGAGGCAAAACCGGACTGCAGAAGGGCAAAGGGAAAAGGCAAAGGAGAAGCTTAGAAATTGGATGATCCACTATTCTCCTTAATAAGACAAACATTGAAGTAAAGAACAAGACAAGGAAAAACAGCCAAGTATGTCCTTAGTTCTAACTCTGAGAATCTTTAGAAGCTGGGGGAGGGGGAGAGGGAGGGATGGCTCAAAGGCAGCAAAGGGACATTCAGCTGATCAACTAAGATCTCTCATTTAGATTTTGTAATGTAGAGTACAATTATACCTGACCTTTTTGCAACTGCATTACAGAACAGGCTCCTATAAAGCTTAAGGCCAAACACCACAACCACATCCATTTCACGAGAATCTGTTTCAGGTTAGGGCTCTTCTACATTGCCTCAGCTGGCTAACAGTTCCAGCAAATAGTCATCCGGCTGCATGCTGAGGCTGGGGCCACAAACAAGGCCATCTACCCCAGGTGCTGCGGAAGCTTGTGATGTTGTTTCATTTTCCAATTAAAGAAAACTGTAATGGCTTTTCTATCATTTCCTGGTAATAGGTTTCCAACAGACTAGAAAGCAAACATTGACTAAAATCACAGATTCATGTGGCAACACAATTCAGTTCAAAGGTTTTTGAAAAATTACAATTAAACTTGATAGCTTCATTACTAATAACTTCAGTTAGTTAATATTTATTTTATTTCAACTCATTTGTTTCAAGATGAACTCAAATAACACTGTTGCAATTTGTGCATAGCCTTGAATAATTTTGTGCCTAATCAAAAAAATCTTAAGGATAAATTCAATGTAATTTATAAAACACATTTACTAGAAAACAGTCTAAACTTCCACACTTAAGATATAATATACATGTAATCTAAGAAATGATTTCAGAAAATGTTCTAGGAAAGAGACAGATATCACTTACTCCAGTGATTAAGAAATATTCTGTAGGATTGGGCTGGAGAGATGGCTCAGTGGTCTAAAGCACCTACTTAGAACAAGCTTAGCAAAAGCATCAGGGACCGCGGTTCAATCCCCCAGCACCACATGC
>NW_004524678.1:7525389-7537010 GCF_000260255.1 Octodon degus | reverse complement strand
AGAGAGAGAGAGAGAGAGAGAGAGAGAGAGAGAGAGAGAGAATAAACTATATCTGAAATATAACCTGCTGCTTCATAGCCTTAATTAGTACTCTGTTTTTTGATAATGAGCCTTACACAACTTCTAGAATTCAGAGACAGAGACCTACTCCATCTTCTTTTATAGGAAGCACTTCTAATCTGTATTTTTATACAAAATATTTCATTTATTAATAAAAAGATGTCCTCTTCTAAAGATAAAAAAAGAAAATTGGGCTTTTTTCTTTTTCTTTCATAGTTTTAATGCCCTTTAACGAAGGATCTACCCCAAAATTCTGAACTGATCTGAATTTCTGAATTTTTTCTTTCATGAAAACTACTAAGAATGATCAGCCAGAACTATAGTTGGAGGACCAATCTTTCTGACAGGTAGGGGATAAGTTCATAGGTTTTGCTAAATGCTATTATGCACGTCACAGCCGGAGTCTTTCTATTTTGGAAATCTTGTCATTCAAAGCAATTACACGGTTGCAAGGAGGAGGCTGTAGGGTTTGCGTGCCTACGACATTTGTACAATTTCAGGCATTTCCACCATTCATCATCTTTCTCGTAGCTGCAGTTGCATGAATCATAGTTCCATTTGTTCGATTTTTTTCTCCACTTGGAAATATAGGGGAGCAGTAGGTTAAGAAGGACAAGCAAAAATAAAGAGTAGTTTTCCTCTAGGGCTCACCTCATCCAATGTATAAATTCTCCAAAAGATGTTTTCAAAGCCTGGGGGAGTTAAAATTTCATTGTAGGTGGAAAATCCAACACTTTGTATTCAAAAACTCTCAGCAAGATGTCAGACACAATCACCCAGAAAATGAAGATAGAAGATGTAAAATCATTACATATGTATATGCAGATTGTCCTTCAAAGAGCCATACTAACAAAAATCCATATGAAAAGGGAAAAGAAAGTATGTGAACTATTTTTAGACAGCTTTTGGATAAATATAATATTACTAAGTATGTAACTTCTTTACCTACCTATACCTCAGTGCTCTGCTGGTCAAATGTACAGAACAATAATACCACATAGGATTGTTCTGAAGGTTAAATGAATTAATTCATTGATATCCTTTACAACGGCACTGTGGTCACTACATATTCTCTGCTGCCATTCTAAACTTAGCAGGGTTATTTTACCGGGATTGGGGAGACACTGAATAGGCTTGAAGACATGGATACACTTGTTACATTTGGCAATACTGAATGTACCCACCTTTGAAATTAAAGAAGTAATAGTTTCATGTCTCTGCCATTTCTCCCTGTTTAGGTAAAAACCACCCACACTTGAATTTAAAAGCCACAGATAACTCAGAACCGGTATACTTGGGTTCTGATGTTTACAAAGTTTAGGTAAGATTCTGAAAATGATTTAATGAGGAAAAGACCAACAAACAGATTACTTGGTCTAATTTACATTATACATCTATCACTAAATCAATTATAGAGATCAGAATCTGATCCACTGAGCCAAAAGTCTTGCTAAGCCCTACTGGATGACAGACTTAAAACAAGGCAGAATGAAGACTTCAAAGGAGAAAGGAGAAATAGGTATGCGAAAAGGAGACCAAAAAATGTCTGAGACACACACCACTGAGATCCACAATGCAAACACACCCTGGATGTCACACATTCCCATCTTCCTCTGGATCTCCTCCTTGTCGCACAACCAGCACTACAGGTCCATCTGATAAGTACAAGTCTATGGATTAGGGCTCATTCATTAACAAGTTTAATTCTAATCTGACCAATATAGTTTAAGTGGTTTGCACAACTTCATCTACAGCTTGTTAGTTTTTGAAGAGGAAGGTCACAGAAGGGTGTCTTGCAACCTGTATTTCTTACCTCTACAAACACTGAGTGGATGCTCAAACAAAACCACACATCTATAAAGCAATCTGAAATACACGCACCACCTGCCTGGGCTCTGATTTGCAGCACTGAGAATCACAAACTCACCTTATCACCTTGCCTGGATTCTGCTCCATATCATTCACATATTATACACATAATATAAAGCCTAGTTACATGTGCTTTTAATGATTGAATAGCCCTTTAATGGCCAGAACATGTGGTGAAAAGTAATCAATACGTTATTGACCAGTAGTTCCACCATTCAGCAAATATATGCTTCAGAATGGCCCCCACATATGTTATTGTTAAATGACATTAATTATCACTCTATGTATTTCATGAGAGAAAGTAAAAAGTACAACCTGCTGTCCCCTGAGTCTTAGTAAGTACAGCTGACATGGTCACATTGATCACTGTGCGTTGTTCTTTATAACAGATCAGCAATGGGAGTATAAGCAGCCTGCCTACCCTTTTGTCACCACAGTAATCAAATGGGTCTAGATATACATAGGAAGTCTCATATAACTAAGAAAATTCCAAAGTTTACAATCGGTGAAGCTACAAGGCAGTGAGCTAGCGGTGAAGACTAAAACATATTTAAATGAGGAAAACATGCCTCTGTGATTGACTCATACTCTGGTTTCATCAACTAATGTCAATTCTATAGCAGGGTTATGGGCATGCCATGCCAGCCCCGCCCACAGAGTATGCTGAGATTGGGATTGAGACTGGGTGTGGTACTGTAGGCCTGTAATTCCAGCAATTGGGAGGCTGAAAACAGGAGAATAATTACAAGTCTGATCTACTTAGTGAGACCATGTAGACCCTGCAGACCCTGTCCTAAATACAGAAAATAAATAAATAAATAAAGTGGGATTGTCAATGCGTGGTAAGGTAATGGCTTCAACAGAAGACCAAGGGCTTTAGCACAAACAAACACAGTAGCCTCAAATTTTTAGTCACAAAAATAATGACTAGTCAGCTGCACCCAAATCCGCGTCTTAAAACAACAATCACTTAATCTTAATTTCCATGCTGTTAAGTGGGCTGGTCCCTGCTCTCCCAGTAAGTCTTGCCTTCCAAGTTGGTTATGCATGTGTCCTGCACTTCTTGGAAGAAGGCTATCGGGCTCCCATGGTGATGGCAGAGAAGAGGACAAGCATTGTACACTGGCAGCCACAGCAAGTGTGCACACATGTGTTCCACTTAACCTTGTGCACTTGCCCAGATGAAAAAATTCCTCAAGAGATAGTTGGAATACGGGGGTGCATACTCATCAGCAGACCACCAGGTGGGGCCTGGTTGGAGGGGTGGCTCCCTGGGGCCTCGCCTTTGGAGGGTTACCTCTCCTAGGCATTCCACCCTCGGGTTTTGGTTCCCAGTTTCCATGAAGTAAGCAGCTTTGCTCAGAGAGGCCCTCCACCATGCTGTGCACCCTTGGATCCAGCCAGCACGAACTGAAAGTCCTCAAACCATGTCAAAGTGCTCCTCCTGTAAGCTGTGGACATTTGTTATTTTATCCCATTGTCAGGAAAGTAACTAATACACCAGTTTCTGATCTAATCAAGCAATATGTCCCAAACCCAAATCAAGAAAGTGATTCCTTTCTCTAGTTGGAGGACCTATAAAGGTACAAGTGAAGAGGTATAGATGTAGGACAGGGTGAACAGGTGAGATCAATAAATTAATCTCACTGAAACTGTGGAGAAGAATAAGGATCGGAATACACTCACATCATTGTAAGACATAACTGAGCATTTACTAAAGTGAAAACTTTCCAGCAAGACAGTACAGAACTACTAATTAGTTCCTTGTAAGAAGTGAATGCTATTGCTTTAAATCACTAACAATATTGACAGCTCTGCATGAATATTCAATATGGCTTTGCCATCAAGAGGTTTTATTGTCTGATTTCTCGGGATATGCAATCTTACTCCAAAGTTAGTCACAACACAAAAGAAATAGACATCTTTTTACCATCTGTTGCAAAGTAAAGCATGCCACTAAGTCTAAGCATGTAATTAAAGCTTATAGACCACTCCATGGAAGAATGCTGGATTTAATTGGTTAACCCATATAGAAAAAAAAAAAAACCCAAACCTTTTCAAAGACAGGTCAAGTGACTGTGGAAGAATTTAAGAACCACAGAATCTACATATGGATGTTTCTTCCAATGTGTATCCATCACAAGTTATACCAGCTGTTGACACCGGAGAGAAAGAAACACTTCTCCACTCAAGAATTAATCTGAAGAGGAAACCTGGAGGCTGCTATTATCCACTGATACCTGCTCTCTAAGAAAAACTTAAAAATAGGCAAAAGCTTGTTACAGTAGTAAAATGTGTCACATGGCTGTTTAAATTCATCAGAGACAGATGGCTAATTTGACTAAACCAACCTTTGTTTACACTGGAACTGATCCATTGACATGGTGCCAAAAGCTGGCTTAAACTTCTCTTGCTTTAGCTACCGCATTAATCCTAGGGTTCTCTGCGCCTCAGAGAACAGGTTTATGATTTCAACATACTCTTCCTGGAGTATACAACATGGCAATGAGTTCACACTAATAAATATTTAGGAACCACACTTCCAAAGGACAGCATGATGAATAATAACCAGATACAGGGAAGCAGGGAAGCAGGGATAGGTATAGGTAGTGCAGGTAGGCAGTAGTTTCATATACTATTATCTTATTTATTTAAGAAAAAAATATTGTTCAATGGAAAACCTTGTCACCAACCACGATGTTTAAGACAGTGGAGATTCGGATTAGCCCTCAATGATTTTGCTATTTGCAATCAAAATGTTTGTTTTAAATTCTAATCATTTAAAAGAGCTTTCTCTCAGTCAAAGTATCTAGCTGTGTGTGACGGGCATATCACCTTCCCACACACACATTTCCTCTTGCCATGTCCATCACAGGACTCCTATCGCATCAGGATGCGGTTGTGCTTGTTTCTTTTCCTTTCTCACTCTCCTGTGGGTCTCTAACTGATTTCTAAGGTGAAAATTGCCCTTCTACTCTATGTAATGAGCAAAGTCACTATCCAGGGATTTATGTGAGTGTCAGAACTTGACTACTGATATGTGTGTATGTACATGCTTCTGTGTGTATGTGTGTGTGTGCGTGTGTGTGTGTGTGTGTGTGTTTACTATATCTCAGTCATTTTCCCAGTCACTGTGATAAATACCCAAAACCCACATCTTCAAGGTGAAGTTTATTTTTCCTCATGGTCCCAGCCTCTGAGACAGTAAAGACGTGGCCGAGGGGCCTGAGTAAAGTTCCTTCCATCATGGTGGCCAGGAAGCAGAGGGACCAGGGTGGAGCCAAGGAGGCAGATAAGCTTTTCCAGGTCACACCTTCAGGGACCCCACTATTCAAACCTACTTCTCATTTGCACATTCAGCTATAAACTTATAATCCAATCACTTCTCAAAGGCCAGCCTATATGACCATGTCCCTTTGGGACCTAACCTATAACATACTGAGGAAATTTGACTGGTGTTGGCTCCATCTACGTCTGTCTCCTTCTGCCTGTCTCTCTGTATCTCTGTATCCGTCTGTCTGTCTGTCTGTCTGTCTCTCTGTCTCTCTTGCACAGTAAAAATGTGCTCACTGACATGCTCATTTCTCTTCTGTCTGCCTCTAGGATCTTACTCCTGAGTTCTTCTGTAGCTGCACCTCAGTGGCTTGATCAAGTTTTTCAACTTCATGCATCCTTGAGAACAATGAAAATATAATCATATGATTATAATTTTCAGAATTAACCTTTCGCTCTCACATCTTACAGTGCATTATTCAGGGCCCAATGAGAAGTCAGAAACTAGGCTGCAATTTAAACAGGTGAAGTGCAGGGCTGGGGAGATAGCGCGGCAGTCCAAGCGCCTGCCCGGCAAACACAAAGACCCCAGTTCGATCTCCAGTACCATAAGCTGTGCTGGCCCCAGAACTCGGTTGTGCTCTGCTGGCCGCTGAAACTGGGTATGGTGGTGCACGGCTGTAATCCCAGCACTGGGGACGATGAGATAGGAGATACACTACAAGTCTGAGCTGTGTAATGAGACCCCACACCAAATAAATAAGTAAACAGAGAAATAAATAATTTTTTAAAAAATTAAGAACAAACAGGTGAAGTTTAATATAAAAAGCTACTAAGTATAGCAAAAGATGTATTATTTATACAGGTATAAAATTATACATATATGAACCTGTAAGTAAAACTCTAGGGCTGGGGGAAAAGGCTCCAGGGACAGTAAGTTGGAAGGATGTGCAGAGCTGACCAAGTGGTGGACTCAAGATCTCTCCGGACTAGAGAAGGCTGCAGCCTAACAGAGAAGTGCACTGAGTTACTCTGACCAGGGCTGGCCCACAGCTGCTAGGTAACCAAGATAGAGGCCTCAGGCAGGTCACAGAGGGTGGTGTGCACGAAGATGAAGTCACTGGAATCTGCTCACCAGCAGAAGAGCAGGCCACGGTCCTCTATGGCATTCTGCTAGGACAGCCACAGCGCAGAGGTGACCCAGCCCGTGTATCTGGTGTGTGGCTGAGGCAGAGCATCCCCAGATGTTCTCTCATGGCCGTTCTTGCCACGGAAGCCGGAACCAAAGTGCAATCACGCCAGACTTGGAAAGAGAAACCTTCTGCTGGAACATCACTCAACAATCAAAACAAGAAACTATGTTCAACAAGGACCTACGAGAACTGGATCATTCCCACATTCTCTAATAACATGGGCCCCACCTGTACGCTTATAAATAGTCTACTTACTGAAGTATGCAGGAGCCTAGGAGTCCTGGCTACTTAGTTGTATCTGAGAGTATTGGGATAGCTACAGAAAGCAAATCATGTCCATCATCACAGGGCAGTTTAGAGCAGCTTTGGCATAAACTCAATTCCTTGGTGACCCGTCCTCCATGGTTACACAGTTACTCTCAGGCAGCGATGGGATGCTGGCAGCCATCTCTCAGGCCTACAGATCTGACCCTTGTTTTGCCTGCCACACCGCACTTCATGCCCTCTGCACCAGCCTCCTATCACACACCAGTGACCCCATCCAGGCACCTGCACTTCCTGTTTCCCTCAACCCATAGCACCTTTTCTCTCAGAGAGCCATAGGTAAGATCCATTCACTTTTTTCAAATGTTACCTTCTCTGGGAAACTTTTCTTTATGTACACTACTTAAAACAATAGTCAACAGGTATACCTGGAATTTTATTGGTTTACTTATCCCTTAGAATGTGTTATCCACACTATATACACTGTATTTGAGTATTTTGGTTACTGTGTGCCATCCGTATAAACATGTGTTCTGGGAATGATTTGGTCACTTTGCTTTATTGCTTCTTCTAGATCTTAGATCAGTGCCTAACACATACCAAGTGAAGAGTAAATGTATGTGGAATAACTCTTATTCTTCAGTCTGAGATCGGATAATTTTATCTCTTTAATGTTAAAAAAAAAAAACCCAAAACCCTGCACACGCCACAGAAAAAATACAACCGAAGCCAGCTAGGGTGGATCTGGGTGCACTGGAGCAGGCATGTGTTACCTGGAGGAAGGAGTTAGTGAACACTGGGACCACACAGGAGCAAGGAGCAAGTGTTGTCAGTTTTCCAATTATCACAAGGTGTGGTATGTAGGGACTCTGGCGTACATTTCCCTAGTCTGTCTATGTGGGGGCTCATTCAACTTAAGAACAAAAAGGAACCAAAAGTAAAATCCAAGCACCTCAAGTTCCAGGCTATCACGCTGGCAGCAGATCAGCCCAGTCTCCAGGAGACAACATACGTTTCCCTTCCTGCCACCAAAGGGAAACTCCTTGTTTGGTTTCTAAGCACACTCTTCCTGCATGGAGGCTCAAACTCCAAACTTTCAGTCCTCACTCTCATCAAGCACGCTGCGTCCCCATAAAGACATCATTGTCCCTTCACCCTGAACTCTTTTCTCCTTTAGTCCTTCAGTCTTTTCTGTCGTTAGCCCACATGTAGTAAATTTCCAGAAGGAGCATCTGCTCTCAACATCTCCCCAACCCAAAGGGGACTGAGAGCCTTGAATTATAGTCCTCCCTCTTGGTCACTGTGAGAACTTGGACACATCTCTAAGTCTGCAACCTCTCGTTTTCTCGTAGTGTTTGGTTCCCCTGGAAACCACCCTATTTTGCTTTCATTGTGAACCCTGCCAGGCTCCCCGGTGCTCTCCTTGGGCTGCCCTTGGGTCTCTGGCTCCTCTTCTATGGAGTGGCCTAAATCCATCTCTGCTTAGGAGGGAGACTCAAGAAAGGCTTCTCTGTCTTAAAATAGAAAAGCCCTGGTGCTATGACTCCACTTTACCATGGAATGTTCAGTTTGCCAAACTACTCCCTCAAATCTTTACTGATCTATTTTCCTTAGGATAAAGGACAGTCAAACCAACAGAGAGGACACAAGACAGAGTGGCATGAGAAGGAAGAAGAAAAGCAAGAAAATTGCTTTGCTAGTAAATATTCCAGGTTGCTGGTGACAGAATAGGTCACATAGTCCCAAGGTGCTACTTGTGTTCTGAAATTCCTTTAGTAGATGGTCATAATCAATAATTAAGAGAGTAAAGGTATATCACAGTGAACCAATATATTAATGTTCGAACAATTAGTCATTTTTCTTCAAGAGTTCTTAAAAGTGACATTACCTACATAATCTCTATTACCAGAAATTTCAAAACTTATGAAAAATTCACTTAAAAACTTTCAGAAGCACTGAAGTTAGCCAATTTTGCACTAATTAATAAATAAAAAGCTAACAATAAAATTCTGGGAAGCACATTGGAGTAGTCAGCTACCACATATTGGTTATAACTGGTCAAGATGAGGCTCTTTGAGCTTTTTGCAACCTTAGTGGTATTTCACATCCTTGCTGATAAATTCAGTCAGGGCAGTTACCATAGCTTTTAGGAAACCCGACAGTACAGTTCAAAGTGTGACAGCATCGGAAATCATTCATAGGTTTAAGATGTATCTTTTAGGTTTTATTTTGAAGAGTACATTTATGGATTAAAAAATAAAGAAAAATTATTATCTAAAAATCAATTAAAATTTTATGTAGATTAAAGATAGCATTTCAGATGCAATTTTTAAAATACCAATTTAAACAATGCTACTTTCATTTCTTACGTCTTCACTAGCAACTAATTTCTGGCTATCAGCGACTGATTAGTACAAACATGAAATGTGCTGAATTAGAAAACACTATAAAAATATTTCATCTTCCAGTAATAAAGATTAATGCACACATTCTTTTTAAAAAGCATGGGTAGTAGGGCCAGCAATTCAGCGGTCTAAGCACCTGCATACACAAGCACAGGAACCAGGGTTTGATTCCCGGCACCACATGCTGTGCCAGCCCTGCCACCAGGTATGCTGAGCCAGCCACCAAGACCAGGAGTGGTGGTGCACACCTGTAATCCCACTGCTGGGGAGGCTGAAACAGGAGGATTACTACAAGGCTGAGCTGTGTTGTAAGACGTACAAAATAGAGTGACACCCTCTACCAAATATATAAAATAAATAAATAATAAAGCATGGATGGTATGGAAAATGTTGAGACATAAACATATTGCAATTCTGGGAGCATAACAAAGAATATCAAGCATGAATTTCTTCAGTTTCCAATTACAATTTATCCTTCAGGCCTTCAATCACAAAGTAAACATTAATTCTGAAAAAAGAACATAGTTTTAGTGTTAATGCTTCAATTTAAGAGTTAAGGATGCAGATGTGGCAGAGTAGTTAATTAAACATATCATCTGAGCAAGTGACACCAGGCATTTCCCAGCTTTTCCTCATGATTAATAAGTTAATGGTCCTTGGTCTGGCTCCTTCAAATGAATTTACTCCAATATTTCAAAACTGTCTTGCATTTACTCTTTCACTCTGGTGGAGTTAGAGCCATAAATCATCCCATCTATCTACCAGACTAAAGAAAGAAAACCTAGAAATCATCAAGGGGTATGTGTTCAAATGGTACTACCCAGGAGATTAAGCATGGGAATACCATTCAGCAAAGTAAGAATGACAAAGAGTTAAATCAGTGAGGTTTCTGAGAAACCTTAGAAAGGGAAGTGATCTGCTTCTTAGTCCCCCTATGAGAATCAGTCCAAAGCCCAGGTAACATACAAGGGCTTGAAAAACTATTGGTAAGAAAACACAATTAACTTCATTCAATCCAGTCTTCCCATCATATTTAACCTGATATATTTAGCCAAACTTTTCTATTCCCTTTAGGAGTATCTTAAAGATTATTATAAAGTCCTAATACTAAATATACTCAAGAGTTAAAAATCTTCACATTCTGAATATAAAGACCGTAGAAAGTAGTCAGGGACTGCTTGGGTGCATCATGCCAGTAAGAAAATAACAGTAATCAAAAGTCTTATTGTGTTAAGGATTGACCAGTTATAAGACTAAGTGTTTAAGTTCCTCTGATTTTTACAAAACCGTTAGCAGGTTAAAATGTACTTTATTAACTTGCTTTCCTGATCCAAGTATACAATTTGCTTATTTCAAATGTGTAGTCATGGGTTAGCAGCTGTAATAGAACACAGGCTTCCTAAATTGCATGTGTTTAATTGCCAAAAAGATCAATGTGAAATAATTGCAGCCATCTGAGAATCAGTCTAAATGAATGGGTGTTTCTGGACATGTCAGTTGTGTGTCTCTGAACCTCAATGTCCCCCCCAGCTAAGACACTTCTACATACAATCGTGCTACTTTATTTCCTATCTGTTGGCTCTCCTGTAAATGCTCTGATTGGTTTATTCTTGTACAGGTGTGTTCCACAGCTCAGTCCAGAATAATGCCCTGAATTTCAAGTCAACAGGCCAATGACCTATAAAGTGCAGGGATGTCAGCCCTGTCTTCCCACAATGCATAGCACTAATTAGCAAAGCCATCCACACCAGCTCCACACCCATTTGGAAGAACACAGAAGATCACGAGTGACGTCAAATCTATACAAAGAAATAAAAATATCATAGCAGTGGTGTCCCAGACCAGCACAGAAGATTTAAGAATGGCTCTTAAAACTACTCCACATCACCAGAGGGTGGACAGGTTCAACTGGATTTATTCTAAAAGTAACCCACACTTCACCATGCTTAACCCTGCAATGAAATGATATGCAAAGAGGCAAGTATGAAACAATCGTCTATGTCATCTGCTTCAACTTAAATCAATCTTTTAGCAAATAAAAAAAAATCTATTTTTACTACTCAACTACACAGCACCAAATTCTATATGTAAATGAACTATCCTGGTTTGCATTGTTGAGTGTAAACATCTGTCAAATGCTATGACAAATGAGTTCCATATCGATGAATTCATTCTAAGTCGTTGTTGGCTGTGTTAATAATAGCTGAGTAAATAAAAGGACAAATAGACAGGCTGATACCACTAACAGCTGAGAGCCAAGCTCTAAATGCATTTACGTGTCCATATTTAAGAGCTGGGAAACTACTTGAACTCCACACCACAAAATCCATGAACACATTCTTTTATTTAAAGAGGAAGTCTCCAATTTGTGGTCAAACAGATTCAATATTTGATTTAAAACATTTCAAGGGGCCAGTGAGGTAGCTCAGTGGTCTAAAGGTCTGGCTTAGGCAAGTTTACGCAAGCACAGGGACCACGGTTTCATCCCCGGAACCACATGCTGCGACAGTCCTACCCCTAGGCAGGCTGAGCCATCCACACACACACCCAATAATAA
>NW_004524678.1:7519586-7524970 GCF_000260255.1 Octodon degus | reverse complement strand
AACCATGCAGGAATGCATTAACATCCAATAGAACATTCTCTCTTAAAATATATTTCAACTCAGTGGTGTTGATCAATGACATTTACGAGCTCTGTCATGGTCAAACGGAGAGGAAGGCCTGCTTGCATTCTTAATGGAGTATTTAACAGTGATAACAATAATAAGAATGATAATAACAGCAGCAGTCTCCAGTAGTGCAGTGTGTTAAAAACAAGAAGGGGAAGGTGGCCTTGGACCAGAAGGCTGCGTCTGTCATGCTCGCTGTAAACAATGTAAAAATAGTGCATTTGTGCAGATGCATGCCTGGGACTATTATAGTCCAGCTCATGAAAAGGCTGTTTTATGTGTCCATCTATACTTGGGATTTGGGTAAAAAATTTAGACATTTAAGATATAACACCATCCTTTAAAATATAATACACCTGGATATAATATAGATAGATAGATAGATAGATAGATAGATAGATAGATAGATAGATAGAGATATCCAGCCTTGTAAATGACTGGCATAAATATTTAGATAAATATTTAGGAGATGAACAAAACTATCATTTTACCTGACCTATTAGCATGCTTAGATAGAAACAGAAATGAAATTTCATACTTATCAAGCAAAGTAAATGTTATCAACAGGAAAACTATATATTTTACTTTTAAAATGAACTTCTAAAGAGCATGCAGTTTTGAAGGAGGTTGCCTACACAAATTACTGAACAGAAATCCCATTTTAGTTTTCTTTTTTTTTTACTTTTTAAAATTAATTTTACTGAGGAACAAATAGCAATGAGACAGTTTCAAAACCGATTAGTAGGACAGTTTTAATAATTAATACAGTGCATATTGTTGTCTTTGTAGTGGTTATTCATAGTACAAGATGCAGACATGATATCCCTTCCAAATACTAGTTCTCTTAGTTCTCATTGAACTAAGAGAAAGTAGCTGTATATCTATCCTATTTTGTATATACAGATACCAAATGGACCTTCATTTGTATCCCCTTTTTCATTGTAGTTCTAATCTGACAAATTTTTTCTTCCTTGCTAAGTCAGTGAAGACAAATCCAGATGTGGCTTTTGCCGTGGGCCTTTGTGCCCTGGAGAAGGAATGAAGATGTGGCACTACCGCAAGGAAAGATGCCTGCCCGGGTGCATGGCAGACATATCACAACAAAAGGGGCAGGGCCCACAAGGAGCTGTGCCAGGGACTCCTATGCCCCTCAACTGCTGCCGCCTTCACTGTGGACTGGAACCCTTTGAGCCCTCGCTTGCATTCTGCAGCACTCTGTGGAGGTTCAAGAGAATCAACACCTGAAGGAGGAGACTCAGAAGTTTCTTTCACTTCTTCATTGTCATCTTGTCTTTTCCTTTCCTGGGATACGGCCTGCATAAAATACAGAGCAGGGGATGGGAGCTGGAATTCAGCATTGCCAGGTGACGGTGACAGTAGGGGAAGAGCTGGCTGCAGCCTGAAACGGGTTGGGTACAGGGTTCTGGAAGAAGAAAAAGTATGCGATTCTGACTGGGCTCCGTCCCGGGTGTGACTGTGAGCAACTTCCTTGCATTCTGTGCACGCTGACTGTGGATTAGTAAATGGAAACAGCTTATACCTCCCTCTTCACCTGTGGGGTTATTGTTGCTAAATATGGTGAAGCAAAAATACTTAGCCTTGAAGAGAGAATCCAGTAACTGCTTTTACCTACTGTTGCTATGATTGCCTGTTAGTGAATATATACAATCATTCTGGAGTTTAAGGGGAAAAAGCACAGTAACTTAAGGCTTTGTAAAGGCAGACTCGTCATATAATGACAATTCAACCTTATTGTTATAATACTGTTTGTGACAGGGTAGATAAATGATGTTGAGAAAACTATGGAAATAATAGACCAATGATCTTTGTTCTAACCACTGGTTACAAATTACATGTTTAGTTCCAAAGTCAGAAAATTCTCATTTATCATACAGGAAAGTAAATAGGGCAAATGACCTGAGTTTAAAAACAAAAATCTTAATCTATCCTGTTAATGGTGCATGTACAGTTTATATAAAAACTGTAAAGATCAAACAGAATGACCTTTGAGAAAATTATGTTTACTCACATTCTGGATGTACAGAATAGAAATTCCTGAGTAGAACAAAAATTCATAAATATTATATATTTATAGTCCTAGCAATAATATGAACATTTATCCTATTAACATTAATTTTATTTGCTAAAGATATTGAACTCCAGAGTAACATACTATCTCGATATGTCCTCATGTCCTTAAGTTACAATGTCTTCAACTTCAAAGGAGCAAGGCAATTTTCATTTACAATTTAAACAAGATTATTTTACTACTGATAATGATGTCCAAGGTAATTATTTTTGGAAGCCAAACTATAAAGAAAATTCTATACTATCTGAAGAGAAACCAGAGTACAAATCTTGTTGCACAGGTCCTGCTTTATCTTGTTCTTAACCATCCAGCAGAAAAGTATAAAAACAAAATATAAGAAATAAAGCCTTGCTGTTACGTTGAGCTGTAGGGGACTCAGGTCAACAATTTCTGACATTGCCAGTGAAGCGGAAGACCCAATACTGTTATGGACTACTGGACTCTTTTAGAATATTTTGCTGAGTTTACACACCTATAATATTCAAATGACGGAACTAAACATAAAAGGGGATAAAGATGAATGTCCATTTTCTATCTGTGCATTCAAAAGGGTTAGGATAGATATACAGTTACATTCTCTTAATGAATAGAGGGATTTGTTCTAATGGTGTTTGTAAATAGGATATCATGTCTGCATCTTGTACAGCAATTAACCACTAGGAAGAATGTATGCAATGTGTTAATTATTGAAACTGTCCTACCAGTTTGGTTTGAAACTGTCTCATTACTATTTGTTTCTCAATAAAATTATAGAAAAAAAGAAAATTCTATGATATATGGGGTCCTCTCAAATGAACTATCACTACAGCTGTGCTAACAGTAAGATTAACTTTCAAGAAGAATATGAGAAGTTATTTTTATCCACGAGTTCTATTTTATGTATTTCTTTTAAAAATACCTCAACTTGATTATGGAGTCACAGAGGGGAGGGATCAATGATGCATAGTATGCCTAAGGAGAGTCACCTAGAGAGAAAAAAATTCTCTCAGGCTTTCACAGAGAGCAAATCGGTCAAGCAATGGCCATGACTCATCCAGATGGCAGACACTGACAAAAGATCCACAAGGTGATATACATGGTTCCAGGGTAAATCCTGAGGGGATCTGGCTGACCTTACCAGATGCAAAAATTACATTTTTGGTTATATAGGTCTTGCTTTAACTTGGTCTTAATCATCCAGCAGAAAGTATAACCACAAGTTATAAAAAGTAATGCCATATTAATATGCTGAGCTGTAAAAGGCTCAAGTCAACTTCTGACAATTACCAGTTGTACTGATAACTCACTACTATTATGAACTATTGGACACTATTGGGTTGGGTTTTTTTTTTTTCTTAATTCAAACACCTACAGTATTTGGACTGGCATGAAGTATGAAAAAGTCATTTAAAGACTTCTCCAAATATAGCCTCTGTTGAGGGCCAGCCAAATAGTTCCGCAGATTAAAGTGCCTGCAAGCAGGTGCAAGGGCTGGAGGTTCCATCCCAGGCCTTCCATGCTGGCCCCACCCCAAGGGAGTGCTGAGACAGCAATTGAGACTGGGCATGGTGGTGCGCACCTGTAATCCCAGCTCTTGGGAGGCTGTAAACAGGCTGATCACTAGACCCTTCCCTAAAAATAAATAGAGCTTCTCTAACAGCAATGGAACACCCATCTTTGACAAAACACAAAAAAGGGGCTATAAATAAAGCACTCTTTTGTAGAGGGAAATATTATATATTAAGATTGATATACAGCTACTTTCTCTTAGTTCAATGAGAAGGAAGGTTTGTACTAACACTGTTTAGACAAGATATCATGTCTGCATCTTGTCCTATGAATACTATGAAGACAGCAATATGTAATGTATTAACTTTTGTAACTGTCTTACTAACCTGTTTTGAAATTGTTTCATTGCTATTTTATCTTTTTTCCCATTAAAATGCGTACAAAATTTAAAAAATACCTCAACTTACTTGAATATCCAAGAAATACGAACACTAAATATATGTCTATTATATGGGGCAAGAAAATTTATGTGAATACAAAAATATATACAGGGGCCAGAGAGATAGCTCAGCGGACTAAAGCACCTGCTTAGGCAAACTTAGCCAAGCACAGGGACGGCCGTTCCATCCCCCACACCACATGTAGCACCAGCTCCAACCCCAGGGGAAGCCGAACCAGACACAGTATCCGGGCATGGTGACACATGCTGTAATCCCAGAGCTGAGGAGGCTGAAAACAGGAAAATCACTATGAGTCCAAGTTGTGTACTGAGACCCTGTAATAACCAAATACATCAAAAGACATAAATATCTACATCTATATCTATATCTATAGTTGTACCTATATCTCCAGATCTTAACCATGTTTTTAACTCATTTTCAAGAGATACACTTTGTATTAAATAAAGAAAAGGAAAAATGTAACACATCATAGAGATTAGAAATGAAAGTCACAGGCCTGGCTTTCTGGACCCAAATCTATACCCAGTCTCTCACCAGCTGCAGGCCTTTCCGCACTTTCCCTCCCCAGCCTTTCGTGTCTGGATCGGATTCCCACGTCGTGGTGATGATATTCTGAGTTAACAAGGAGGCCAGCAGCAATATCTGAAGCCCTTCGCTTACAGCTTTCATACAGCCTTTTATAAGTGACAGACATTTCTGAGATGTTTTTATATAAATTTCTTGAGGTGTGCAATGACACATAATTTCATATTTTTGTTGAATACATAGAGACATTCAGAGAATTAGGGTTTCTACTTGACCAGATATAATGGCAACATTGCATAAATGTATACTACCATTCAAACACATAACCTGATGCCTGTGATATTCTCTGTAGCCTTATCATAGGTTCATATCTGCTTGCTTTACCCGTTGTGAAGATCTGAAAATCTGGATGAGCTTTTCCATAATAGTCCCTTCTTGTATGTCAAAAAGTTTAAGGTTTCCAGATACCAGTGGACATAATATTATGAAAATCAAATGCACAAGTAATATAATATTAGACAGGTGCCTAAAATTAACCAAAATTAACATTCTTGGGGCATAAATTTTATTTTTTATTCTTTATTTATTTTTAATTTTTTTGCGGTACCAGGGATTGAACTCAGGACCCTGCGCTTGCCAGATGAGCACTTACTCTACTGAGCTATCTCCAGAGCCCTAGGATATAAACTTTAGATTTATACCAAATCATGCATAGTGTTCACCTATTTCACGTATTTCCAAGATTCAGTATGGGC
>NW_004524678.1:7500321-7519486 GCF_000260255.1 Octodon degus | reverse complement strand
CACAGTATTGGGACTATAAGTCCATCCCAACCAGGCCTGGTACCATATAAACAATTTCAAAGAAATCAACTAATGTTATATATTTCATGTTTATAGATGTCCTTTTTCAGGCTGAGGAAGTCCACATTCATTTCAAAATTGTTGAATATTTTAGATATGATCAAAATCTTTCTGTGCACACCAATACAATCATGTATTTCTGTTTTTCATTTGTTGATTACTTTTTAGTTCTTGAGTCAGTCCTTAAATGACCCCAACTGGACACCTTGTACAATCTTTTGCATGAGTGATGTGACATGCTGATTCTTTTCTACCTATGCTCAAAGGAGATGCTAGCTGTTACCATTCCTGTTAAACTCTTGTTTTTAGAATGAGTTGCAAAGTTTTTCCTACATTTTTGGAAGAATTTGTGGAAGAATATTATTAATTGTCTCTTAGTAGTTTGTCAATGTGATGGTTTATGTCCAGATGCCCTTATGAAGTGACAGGGATTTTTTCAGTGGTAACTGAATCTAAAGTGTGGGTGCTGTGATTAAGAGTACGGGGGCACATGTCTGTAATCCCAGCACTTGAGAGGCTGAAGCAGGAGGACCACTGCAAATTTGAGACCAGCCTGGGATACAAAGTGAGTTAAGGGCCAGCCTGAACAGCATAGCAAGACCATGTCTCTAAAAGACCAAAGGGGGAAGTGATCAGTTTACTACTGGTTTGGCACCACCCTGCCCTAATCCCAGAAGCCTAGAGTATAATAGGGCCACAAAGACACTTAAGGATCTCTTGTTGCTTTTGCTAACTTCTACCTGCCGTGAACTATTATTACCCTACTACAATGTGCCCCCTGCCTTGGAGCCAGCCAGTCATGGACTGAAACATTGACAAATTGTAACCTAAACACACTTTCCCTCTTTTATGGGGGGATTGGGTATTTTGTGTCAGTGGCAAGAACAGTAACCTAGAGATTTATCTGTCAACCTATATATGCCTATAATCTTGTCAAAAGTTAAAAATGTTCTCCAAAGAGAAAATAATTTCTCTGTTAACATTTGGGTAAATTTTTGCAGTCTTGTCTTTCTACATTTTACCTATTTCATTTATTCCATTTTTTTTTGTTTTTACATACATGTGCTATTTTATTTAATATCATATTTTCCAGTTCTATCCATGTTGTCACAAGCAACAGAATTTATTTTGTCTTCATGACTGAATAGTGTTCCACTGCATAATATTTCACATTTTCTTTATTCACCAGTTAACCACTCATTTGTTTTCATCTCTTCATTATTGAGAATAGTACTTCGGTGAGTTGTCTCCTTTCTATATGCTGTTCAAGGCTTTTGGTAGGCAAAATAATGGTTCTCTAAGATGTGCATGTCTTAATTCTACACATTGGGAAGATATTATCTTGTAATAAGGTAATATGAAGTGAATTAAGGTAGTGAGTAGAAATAAAATTGCTAATCAGTTTACCTTAAGATATCCATAGTATCTTTCTTGTTCTTCCTTTGGGTTTATTTTGTATTTTGTTGTTATGGTTCACTTTTGCTTCTTGTGGAGAAATGGTAGATTACTTTTTTTAAAAAAAAATTATTTATTTAGTACAGGGTCTTGTTATATAACTCAGACTCATAATAATCCTCCTGTCTGATCCTTCCCAGCACTGGGATTACGAGCATGCACCACCAGGCCTGGTTTAGGGGGCTGGCACAGCACATCCACGGTTCCAGGGCCTGCACAGCATATGGTACTGGGGATTGAACCCAGGCCCTTGTGCTTGCCAGACAGGCCCTTAGATCACTGAGCTACCTCCCTAACCCAAGATTACTGATTTGAGAAAATAAAAAGTTATGGTGACTGGGGATATAGCTCAGTGGCACAAGTCCTTGCCTGGAAAGCACAAGGTCCTGAGTTCGGTCCCTGGTACCACCAAAAAAAAAAAAAAACACCAAAAAAAAAGTTATAATTATTTTTAGATTTGTAGCTGTAAGTTTGTCTATCAGAACTGTAATGACAGTAGCCAATAAGCCTCGATAAAACTGCATTCAACTTAGTATTAAAACTTCTTAAATTCTTTATCTTTGATTATACTCTTTGATTTGCATTTAACTTCTAAAAAGATCTGCCCTTTATATGTGTCATTTCTTCAAATTTGGAAGGTGCTGGTCATCATTTCTTCAAATGTTCATAATGTCACTTTATTTTTCTCCTTGCACCATGAGACTCCCATTCTACATATCTTGAACCACTTTTTGGTGTCTCACCTCACAGCATCTACGGTTCTGTCCATTCTTCTTTTTCTATCCTTAAGAGTGGATATTCCCAAAACACCTATGTTTAGATTTGCAAATTATTTTATTCTGCCGGCTCAAATTTTTAGAGCCCCTCACTGAAGTTTTCATTTTAGTGATGACATTTTTACCTCCAGAGTGTGTAGCTCACTAATTAAAGTTTTATCTCTATATTAATATACCCTACTTATAATACAGTATACTTAAATTTCCTGTAGTTTTTCAGATGTGACTTGCTTCCTTTTGGGGAACATAATTATCATAGTCATGTGAAGTGCTTCTCCAGTAAGACTGACTATGTCTAGGTGTCCCCCCGAAGCCTCATGCAGTCAATGGGACAGGGTTTTAAGAGTTTGTGATTAATTCATGATCCAAAGCTGGGATTATGTGTGTGACTGCTTTTCCTGCCCTGGGGTGGGTAATCTATGCTACAATGTGAGGAAGGAAAAAAGGCTCCCCAGCTGCTGTAGCAGGTGCCCCCTCCCTTTGCTTTTTGCTGTTTTCTGCTGAGCATGAACCCTTTCTGCCATGTACCACTCTGCCTTGGAGCCGGCCAAGTATGGACTGAAATCTGCACTAACTGTGGGCTAAATAAACCTAAAGGAAGATTTCTTTTAACTATTTTGTAAACTTGTATCTGAGCAATAATTTCCTTTGTATACAGTATTTAGTGGTTGTTGTTTTTGTTGTTGAAAAGTGGACAATTTAAAAAAAACCTATGTCCCACTCTACAGATTGTTGTGGCTACTTGTTTAATGACACTGTAATCCTGCAAGCTTATTCTTTATCATGTAAGGTCGTTAAAGTCTCTGCTTTGTTGTCCTAGTGAGTAGCAATGGATAAGACTACATTTCCTAAAGTGCTTGGGGTCAATACATCTCTCAAGCTTTGAAGAGGAACTCTATGTGTGTGCAGGAGAAAGATCTTCAAACTCCAGCACTTTAAAACTCTTTCTTAGGCTGCACTACTTATTGGAGCAAAGTCTAAATAAAAGAGTTCAGAAATGAAGGCCTCGTGGACTGCTTTCTGAGCTCACAGTGCTCCACATACGGCTGCAAAATCTAGAACCCTAGATGTATGCACACACATTCACATTTCCTGTGAACTTCTGGTTTGTGAGATTTTCTTTTTTAAGTATCTTGTCTAGCAGATACTGTCTGGCCCAAGTGTTACTAATTCAGATGGCTGTAATGTGTTACTATTAATAGTTACATCTGAGGCTTTCTCTTTGTCTTCCCCAGCTCACAATATATCCCTTGGTGACAGGATGTTTTTTACTGAGCGACCTCGGAGTTAGGTCAAACAAAGACAGATCCTATGAATGGGGCTTTCTAGGCCTACTCCAAGGAGTGACAGCTCAGTGAACCTTTTAAAGGCACTCCAAATTTCTTGGCTCAGCACTGAAGGATTGGCTAATGGTTTCCGTGGGTAGTGTGGTCAGGGAGCTGAGGGCTGTCATAGCTACTGGGCAGGTAGAGGGTTGACTCTAGGGAGAGAGAAGGAAAGAAACATCACAGACCTCTGCTTGTAACCCAAAGAATCTTGCCTAGTAGGCACTCCTTGGATTACTGCAACTTCTTTACTTTTTTGCAAAATTCTAAATAATGTTACATTGATGGATTCTGCCAGCATTTTTATTTTCTTTCTAAATGGAACAATGTCTTTCTAGAGACCCTTATATTGTTATTATACCACAGAAGTGCTTCTGTAATGATGATAATTGATAATACAGAGCCCATAGTTTGCTTTAGTTTTATCATTTTTAGTATAAAAACTTTCCTTTAGGCCTTCGTCTGTTTGGTTTTCACTTAAAACGTCAGCAATTCTAGTCTAGTCTTTACCTTCAACTATTCTTGTGGACTGAGTTGCACTTCCTGCCCTGCCAAATCCTTATGTTGACACTCAATGTAATGAAATGTGAAGCAGGGGTCAATCAAGTTAAATGAAGACCATAAGGACGGCGCCGTGATCTGCTAGCCTCACAGTTCTTGCAAGCAGAGCACCCCACTGCCCCCCTCGTCACTAGCACCCACCACAGGCATCCATATGTGGGGGCTCATCTCTGTGCACAGAGAAGGGGAGGTGACTTCCTAAATCTTCAAGAGCATCCTCATTTAAAACTGGCCATGCTGGCTCCCAAATTCTCCTTTGTGGTTCTCCAGGACTGTACAGAGAAAATTACATACAGGCTAATTCACTGTGTGTGTGGCTTTTTTTTTTTTTAACAGTATCCCAATATGACACATATAGTGACCATCCCTTAAATCTGCTTTTCAGTGTCTGAGTTGATTTGTGAGTTATCCACATACACTCTTTTTGAGCCACATAATGTGCAACATTTAAATTTTTTGGTTGTTATATTGCACATTGTTGTCTCCAAATTAGTTGCTCTGATTATCAGATATTAGCATGCCAAATTGGCCAAAAGTCTGGTGAAAAAATCAAAAGGGAGAAAAAAAATAAGCATCAACTGTTCATTTCAGAAGAGTAGCAAAAATCAGCAGTACTATTATTCAAGATATCCTGTATATATACATACGTATTTTTCCCTTCCTCCTTCCCTCATTTCAGTTGTTCCTTCCCTTTGCAGAGTTTACCCTTCACAATATCTATTGTATTTTCCAGATTTTATTTACTCTTTCAAGATCTTACACTAGGGAGACAACACAATGCTTACACACGTAGGTCTGATTAAATCAAGCTCCTAAAGAAGGTAGTCACTTATGAGTATGGTCTCTAGTTGCATCCATTTACCTATAAAGCCTCAAGTTTATCTTTCTTTATAGCTGAGTAATACTCCATTGTGTAAAAATGCATCTTTTCACCCATTCCTCAGTTGATGGGCTTTTGGGTTGTTTCCAAGATCTAGCTGTGACAAATTGTGGTGCTATGACCTTGGGTGCACATATATCCCTGTGCTATGATGTTTTCAATACTTCTGAAAAAATCCCCAGGAGAGGAATAGATAGGTTGAATGAGACCTTTAATCCCAGTTTTATGAGGCATCTGCACACTCAACTTCTTGCTGGTTACTGTTCCTTACTGTTCCTTACGTACGGACTGTTCCTGATGTCTGTTCCTTATGATTGGAACATGTTCCAGCCAGAATTCATAGCTGTTAACCCCCAACTCCTCCCCATTTCCTAATCTGACTAATAATTCACATTTCAGGTGTTCAGCCTCATCTTCTATTTAAACAATCTCATGAAAAGTTTTTGAAACATTTGTAAACAAATTAAATATATATATATATATATATATATATATATATATATATATATAATTTTTTCTCTCTTAATACATTGTTTGTAAATAAAACTATTTTAGTCACCCATGCCTGTGGCAACAGATATAAGAAATGATAACAGCAGTTAGTTTTGTCAAGCCACCTCACTGTTTTACTACTCCTTTGCTTCTTCCGGAATCAAAAGCATCAGTCACACAAAAAACATACTCTATAAATTAAAAAAATAACTATCACAGCTACTAGTATCAAAAGAAATGTGCACATGATCTTAAATTTTTTGACTGCTGCATATCTAACCAAACTATGAGGAGCCCAACATTTGGTGAAAGAAAAAAATATCACACCAATTCTCAGATAAGTTACTATATGATTTATTTATGGAATTTCTTAAGAAAAACTTTTAGGGCCCAGGGAGATAGCTCCGTAGAATAAGCACTTGTCTAGCAAGTGCAGGGTCCTAAATTAAATCCCAGGTACTGAAAAAAAAAAAAGAAAAAAGAAAGGAAAAGAAAAAGAAAAAGAAAAAAATTTAATTCATTGCTCTGAAAAAACTAAGACTAGATTCTTGTTTCACCTCATTCTTCAGGAAGCTGTGTCTTTTTAAGCACACACCATCCCTGCATCAAGTAGCAAAGCAGAAGTCCTAGCCTGGGACACAATGAATGACAGCAGTTTTGCCTCCATAGCAAGTTATACCCAGTTCTGTCTTGGGTCCTCTTACTTTAGATAACCAGGTAAGACATCAATAAATCACTTCCTCTCTGGGTTTAAAGCTCAGAATTTGGCCCAGGAAGCGTTTGTACTGACAGTGCCAGTAGCTCTCAGAATCTTTATGCTGTCCCCACCCTGGACGGAGCCTGGTAACACAGCAAGGAGGGAAAGAAGCCAGTGTAACTTTTAGCACAGAGCGAGTTTCATTCATTCATGATATGACTGAAGAGTTTTCAGAAAGGCTGACATCCCCACTGGAATAAGAAACTCATGCTCAATATTACTTGAATATATACATTTGAAATGTCATGGAATGACACAAATCAAGCTCCTAAAGAAGGCAGGCACAATATATCACTTTCCAAGGTAAACGAAAACTACAATTAGCAATGGCTTAGTATAATTAAGAACAGAATGTTTGCTTTTGATTTTAAAATTACTTCAAAACTTAGACAGTTCTAAAGCCTGCCCCCAGACAATTTAGGAAGGTGGTTTTTCTTTTTTCTTTTCATCACAGCCCAGCCTTTAACTTCTTAAAGTCATTTCTGATTACCAGCTAAGATGGGGAAAAAATATTTGATTTCATGCTTTTGTGTTCTATCAAAACACATGCACCACATGTGGCTTGCGCTTTAGGCTAACTGTGGCAATGTTCTCGGTCCATGTCACACCTGCGTGTGCATGTACTGCTCCTCTGGGTTCCCAAAGACCCATCGCAGTGGCATTTTAATTGAACAAATGATGGCTCGAATTTTGTTTTACTTCTTCGCCTAATCTCATCTGTTATTAATCTCCTATTAAAACCCCTGTGTATTAACAGATTTTTCTATGTTTTACAATTTTCCATATCCCAAGGATTTAAAACGAAATAAGAAGTAGCAGAAATCGTCCTGCTGTGAAGTCTCTCAATACAGAATTGGTTAATGTCCTATTCCTTGACATCCTGAAAAACAGGATAAACAAGTTCAAAAGAATCTTTAAGCCGATTTCTAAAACTTTGTATTTTTCATGGAATGCTTATAAGATATAAATCAACTCAATCTTGTCCATGGTCAACCTGGCCCATCTTTATTATACTGGGAACAGTAAGAGACAACTATGCATGTAACAGAACAAATGGGGAAATAGTGTAATAAGTAAGATCAACAATATTAGAATTCTACAAAAGGGACCAAGTTATCTTCCACTTCACAGTAAGAAAGCGCACTTCATTTTTGAAAGATGGTCATTTGGGGTTTACTTTAAAATTAGATTAGAAGGTGATGCAAGGCATTCACTTTTTTGGTCCTCCCTCCTTGGCAGTCTAGGGTAGTCTCTTGGGCCGTTTTCTCAATTCAGACTTTGCAATGCTCCCAAGATCCTCCTCTGAGCTTCTTTCCTACTGTGTAAACAACACTCAATCATCCAGAGATTCTACCATCATCCATAGCTTTCCATGCCACTCAGTGTGACTACATCTCCAGCCTCAAAACTCTCCTGTCAATACTACTCTGTTTAGCTGTCCACACAGTAACCCTAAACGGATATTAAAGAGGCATTCCCAAATCAATAGGTTCACCACTGGACTCACAGAGCAAAAACCAAACCAAACCAGACAAATGTATAGCAAAACCCAAGAAGTTCTGTCAGAGTTTCACCCTCCTTCAGCATCTTATTACTGCACGATTCCTACTGCTCAAGCCAAATATTCAGGTAATTCTGATTCTCCTCTTTTTCTCACACAGTGGCATCTCACTGCTTCATTTACTACAATGTCCCAATCACATATCCTGCTTCCCACCCTGTCAGCCCAAGCCATCTTCCATCTTTCACCCTTACCACCTGCTCCAATAGTTTCCGAACACATCTTCATTTCCTGTTTGCTTTGTTTTTATAAGAAAAGTAGCTCCTTTGGTCATTAATCACAGACAGCTTTCTCTTTTCTTTTTTTGAAATCAAATTTAGAGTCAAATTTTTCATAAACATTTACCAATTATTATACAATATCTTGATACACCTACCCTTGCCTTTGACTCTACATTTGAGTTCTCTGTACACTTCCAGCACACTAAGCGAGCTCTTGCCTTGGACTTCTATACTTCCTTCATCCATCACGGATTGCTTGCCCTCAGTTAGCTGTCATCTGGCTTCTCCCTTTATGCTCATTTTGTTTCCAGCCTACCTTATCAGGATGTCTGTCTGACACTTGAAAACACTGTCTGCCACAGTGCATGGCCCTTGATTTGTAGATTTATCCCTACTGGATAAACTACATATTTTGGCGTCTTTTATTATCATTAACTCTCCACGGAATGTGAACTGTATGATGGCATAGGATTCTGTGTATTTTTTACTGCTTCTTAACAATAAGAAATGTACTTGAAGGGACCGGCCATACAGTTCAGTGGAGTAAAGCACCTACAAGCAGGCACAGGGGCCAGGGAGTCCATTCCCAGGCCTGCAGTGCTGGCCCCACCCGTGGGTTGTGCTGAGATGGCAACTGAGACTGGGCCATGTCTGTAATCCCAGCACTTGGCAGGCTGTAAACAGGAGGATCACCATGTGTCCGATATAGTAGTGAGACCCTGAATACCCTGTAGACTGTCCCCTAAAATACACACACACACACACACACACACACACACACACACAAAAGTACTTGGCACACAGTAGATATCTAATATGCTTCAACTGTGGTGGGGAGATGTGGAGATGGCTGACATCATCTACTACATTATGCTAGGTATTCAGTAAATTCAGTTATCATTTGATTCAATAATCATTAATCAGAAACAACTCATTAAGAATTGCACAGATTGTCTGATACCTTTATTATCTATTAGAATTTTAAGTAGATCTTCTTTCAAATAATTTCATTTGAAAGTTCTTGGAAAACACTGAAAGGTACTAGATGTCACTTCTATCTGTGAGTTCCACTATTTGGAAAAATGGATTTCTTTGATTTTCTTGGATGCGGGTATGTACGTGTATGAGTACTTGTGTGTGTACAAATATAAAAACCAATGTTATAGAAATACAATTCATAAGAAAAATATTAAATTATGCATAATTTATGTCATTAACTACCAAAAGCACTGTAATAGTTTCATTACAACCTTTTTACACACATTCATTTACTTAGACAATCCTATAATACTGAAACATACATTATCTGAAGATCCAACTCAAGTCTCGTATCTTTCACATAATTTTGTTAAATATCCAGTTCCATCTTGATCTATTCTCCACTCACTCTCAATCATTCATCACAGAATTCTCAGAATTATAAGGTTCCTGGCTAGGGCAAAAGGATGTACATGCTATTATTTATTTCATTTACAGAACCACTTGTGTTTCTTATGAATTAGGCATGCAAAAATATTTATTATTATGATGATAATACATCAGTACTGTTTTGGTTTGTGTCTAGTTGTCTTCCCCAAAGCCTCCTACAGTCATGGGGCAGCTTCTGGAGTTTGCGATTGATTACTGTGGGTGTGGATGCTGCAGCCGCCCTGGGGCCAGTAAACTCCATTACAATGTAAGGAAGGGAGAAGGGCTGGCTAGCTGCCTGAGCTGCTGCCACTCCCTTTGCTCTCTTGCTTTTAGCTGCTGCCATGAAGGTCGCTGTCTGTCATGTTCCTCCCTGCCTTGGAGCCAGCTAAGTATAGCCTGAAATCTCCACTAACTGTGAGCTGAAAAAACTTTTCCTTCCCAATTTTGAGTGTCAGGTAGTTGTCCCAGTAACGAGAGAAGAGTAACTGAGACAAGTAACCTTAATTTTTGTAATAGCAAAGTCACTACAGAATGAAGTCAAAGGGCCAGCAAGATAGCTCAGCAGACTAAGCACTTGCTTAGGCAAGCACAGAGACCAGGGTTTGATCCCCAGCACCACATGCCATGCCAGCCCTACCCTGGGTGCCCTGAGCCAGCCACCAAGACCAGGTGTGGTGGCGCACACCTGAAATCCCAGTGCCAGGAAAGCTGAAAACAGGAGGATCACTAGGAGTTCAAGCCACACAGTGAGACCCTGTGCCAAATCAATTTTTTAAAAAAAGAGTAAACCTGAACACTCTGTTTATTTTTCAGGAGGAGAAATGACAAAATGGCAGTTCTATATACTTTGAGTCCTGCTGCTTTAACCCTTCGTCTTTTGTTTCTCCTGTTATCTTTTAAGAAGTCCATTTACTTCCAATGAGGGTTCAGTGGTTGAAATCACTCTCCATTACAAAGAACATTTGATTCTCTCGGGATGCTTCTGTTCTGGGTTTTGGTGTGGGAGTTCCATTACAGGCGTTATTGATTCGGACTTCATTCCTTTCTCAGGGCTGCAGTCTACCTCTGCCACCTGACTGTCTGATGAGCACGCTTAGTAGCTTGCATTTTAGTTCACAGGAAAACAAATATGTGCATACACATTTTGCTGCTAGGGAAAATAAAACCCTTGGAAATTACTGTTTGAAATGCATGTTGTATTTCTTTTACTTTCCCCCCTATGGCTGTAGTGAAGGACAGAAATATATACTTAAATGGATGAAAATATATTGAAAGTTCACCATGTCACCCTAGCAACATCAGTACTAGGGTGTCCCAGGTAAATGAAGATGAGCACATATAGATAGGTCTAGCAAATGGCCAAGAAGTTTGAGAGTCTAGGTTGAAGTTTTCAAATAACAGGCTAATGTTAAAGACAACTACTTTTTAATAAATTTTCATTTCACTAAGTGTTTTCATTATGGAGAATATTTTTTAATGTCAGATATTTTGTTTTAATTATCAGCAAATGCAATCCAGTTTTGCATACACTGGGGAACGATAGGCACTTTTAAAAAAGGTGCTGAGAAAAATGAGTGTCCACACATATGTATATATCCAGACCTACAGCTTATATTCTGTACTAAAGTCAAAATGATCAAAGAACTAAATGTTAAAACAGAAACAATCTACTGGAGGGTGAAATAGGTAAAATTCTTGAAGGCACAGGCATAGGCATGGATTTGCTTTTAGAGAAATGCAAATTAAAACAACACTGAAATTCTCTTACAGCACAAAAAATGACCATCATCAAGAAAATCATTAGGGTTGGCCAAATAGCTCACGGATTAAAGCACCTCCAAGCAGGCACAGAGGTAGGGGGTTCGATCCCTGGGCCTGCCATGCTGGCCCCACCCTCAGCATGCACTGAGATGGCAACTGAGACTGGGAGTGGTGGAACACGCCTGTAATCCCAACTCTTGGGAGGCTGTAACCAGGCGGATCACTATGAGTCCAATTTAGTAGTGAGACCCTGAACACCCTGTAGAACCTTCCCAAAAAAAAAAAAAAAAGTAGAAAAAGAAATAAAATCATTAAAAAATGCTGGCAATTTTATGGGGGCAAAAAAAAAGAGCTTTTCTACATTGCTGGTGAGAATGTAAACTATTACCACCACAATGGAAGCCCATGTGGAGATTCTCAGTAAACAAAAACTAGCAATTCCATTTGAGCCAGCTATTCCCCATCTAGGTATCTTCCCCCAAAACTTGAAGACATCATATTATAGTGTTACATGAATATCACTGTTTATAACAGCACAATTCATAATAACTAAATCTCGGAAGCAGCCTGTACGTCCATCAATAGATGAATGGGAAAAGGAAAACAGGCTATTTATATACAATGGAGGAGTACTACTCAGCTATAAAAAATGAGTTATTTATAAAAAATCAAATACACCCTAAAACCTTAATGTTGGGTGACATCGGATGCACAGGATTAAATACTGCATTGTTTCACTTATATGATTATTTTTAAATAAAGACCAAAATGAAAGATAGGTAATAGTAGGTATAAGGCAGTCTTTCTCAAATGGAAAGTGGACCCTTAGATAAAAGCAGCAGGAAGAGGGAAGGGAAGGGAGATGAAAACAGGAGCTGAAAGAGGTGTTGTGCCCGTACTCCAACTACACACCAAGAAAACAAGCGTTCTGTACTGCATACGAGCACCATTATTTTTTTACAAAGATGAAGTTAACTTTTCTTTTTACATAGGAGTTAGTGGTTGAGACAGAATTCTTTCCATTCTAACCTACTGCCTCTACAAAATGGTTACATTAAGTGTGGAAATTTAGAAGTTTTTATGTCAAGTGCACTTAGCAATCATGTTTATCTTTCTCTTGGTTTTTACGGATGTAGAAACAGAGACAAGTTATTTGCCACAAGTCCTTAAGACACTATGTTATCCTTTATTTTCCTCTTTCCCATATTTGTCTTTCCTGATTTTCTCCAAGGGAGTTATCTAGTAAGCCCAAACTTACACAAATAAAACACAAAGTTCTGAATATTGAGTTCTGACCTATAAAATTTAAGGGAAAGGAAATTAGAACAGGGTGGTTACTTTCATCAAAGCGCACACCGGCATGGAGAGAGAGTCCTCATACTGTGTAGGTGCCCCTGAATTTAAATCATGCACTGCCAGCGTTCCCTCTGACCTAATTTAGCAAGGTACAGGCAAGTATCTGTGTAATATTTTTAATCAAGGTCGTATGCAGCTAGCAACAGCATTAGAATAAGAACCCAGAAAGTGCGATTTGGCTTTGCTTCGCATTCATCAATGCCACGGTGCTCTTGATCCCTGGAGAGTGGGAGCAGAGTGCAGCCTTGGGGAAGGCTTGTGAGCTGGTTCTAAGAGTGATGGATGAGATGGGCCCCGCATTTCTTTCTGACCATCAGGTACGCTGGAGAAACTGACAGCTGCCAAGCTCGGTGTTGGCAGAAGGTTGCCATGCATGTCTGACTTAAAGTTATAACCTCCCTATATTCTCAGGAAAAAATCTTGCAAGGAAGAGTATGATTAAAAACTCAACATAATTGTGTTTTTGAGAAGTTGCAAAAATTATTAAAGAATATTTTCCCCTGAAAAGAGAATGATAACGATCAGAGTCAACCAGATGTAACAGCATAGGCCTACAATACCAGCACTTGGGAGGCTGAGGCAGGAGGATAGCCATGAGTTTGAGGCCAACTTGGGTTACATACTGAGTTCAAGACCAGCCTTCACTACACAGTGAGATGCTGCCTCAAAAAATGGACCAGAGTCACTATGTCTTCTTTTCCTCCCACAATAAAATAATTCACTTGGTCAAAATATTGCTGAACTCCTCTCTAAATGGCTTTGCTCCACCTTCTTGTATCTTGTATCCTCGAGTCCCTTTGCTTTTCTACCAACATAATCCTACCATACTTCCTCCTTCTCACATCATTCTGATGTTTCAACTCTGCCCCACTCAACCCTGAGAACAAGACATGCTTCTTCCAGTAGGCTGCCACTCGGAAGATCAGCTGCCCAGGCTTGGAAGCTTCCTTTGCCGTGCATCTCAGCATTTCTGAATCGAAGGCTCATCTTGAACTTAAGTTCTTGCAGTTATTCCCACTGAGGGACTTTCTCCCAGAGACCTGATCCTGGTTATGCCTTCCTCAGGCAACGTTCAGCTGGATCGATTTCCTTGTGTGCCTGTTTCAGACCTTAGTTTGGGTCCTAAGTCGACCTTTGAATTTGGTTCCACTTAGTGCCTCACAGCACTGGTTATGAGACCCTGTTGCCCAATAAATCAAACTCAAACTCCATCCACTGGCATTTAAGACTCCACAATCTGATCTAACCAAACCGTCAGAACCTATCACTCACCACTTCTTCATTCCTGTCACACAACTGCACATGCACCATTTCAAATACTGTGCCAACCTTTCAGGCCTTACAGTGTCCCTCACGGACTTCCCTGAATTGGGAGGCTCTTGCCAGAATTCTACCTTCACTCATCCGATTTCTCGCCACTTCCCTGGACCACAGTTTAAGGGACCGTTTTTCCAGATTAGACCCAATAGTAAACACTCACTTCCCAAAATTTTAGGGCCATAACACCACGGGGGAATGAAACACCCTGGGTTCTGGGTTCTGGGTTCCCACGGGCACACCCTGGCCAGGTTCATTGTTTTAACCTCCGGACAATCTGCAGAAAGTAGGTTGTAGGAGTCACAATTCCCTAGAGGTAATGGGATGGTTAAGTGCCATTCAATAAAGTGAAGAGTGCCTAGCTATTGCAATTTAATGTAATATAATACAATATTTGCTGCTATTTTACATTTCTATGGTACTTTCTTTAATAAAACATTTAATAAATATGAGTGTATGGCACTTCTCTCTTTTTTAAAGATATCTGGGGCATTTTATAAATTTATATGTTATTTTATACTTTGTTAAGTTTTCTTTAAAAAAATAATCTAAACAATTCTGTGCATGGAAATTATCTTCACTGCAACAACTAAAAAAGGAAACAAACACTAGGATCTGCTGTAATTGTTTCAAGATACAGGCAGCTGGTAGATCTCAAACACTTGTCACCACCATGAGCCACTCTGCACCAGAGTATGGCTTGATGGATGAGGAAGATTACGCTTCGAATCTCTCTATTCCCTTGAGCATATCGTTTTTCGCTGTTACGCAGTAAATGCACGATACACATATAATAAGTTGGAGGGTAAAGCAGAACTTCTCCCAGGATGCCTATGATACCTGAACTAATTTAATCAAAGAAGAAAAACTGCATCATGATAAATGCAGATTTACAAATCAAGTGGAAGCTAAATTTACAAAATCTGAGATGGGCACATATGAGTACTTAACTGATTGTAACTATTTTAACAATATCCGGGGCATTTTAGGTATTAGCCAGTCATCTCTGAGAAATATTACCTGCCATGTATAGCTAGCAAAATAAAATGAATAGGTTTGTCTTAGGCACCTACTACTTCAAGGCTTAGCTCTATAAACTTTCTGTCAGTCTAGGTTCACACATCAACTGTGGCAAAAGATCTTTCCATAACAGGCCTTCAAGAGGGACACACAGAGGGACAGGTGACACTTCTAACACTTTGGTAGGCTGCTTCTTAGAAGGAAGCGAAGTCAGGGTCAAAGCTTCAGTCAACAAACTCTCAAATTAATTAAGTCAACAAACTCTCAAACTCTCAACACAAATGTTCAACAGTGTCACGCTGTGTCAATCTAATTCCATTTCCTTATTCACTCACCAAACTTTTACTAAACTATGTACATGTGCCACGTTCCGTATCAGGCACTGTGGATACTACAGGGCAGATTTGTTGGGTAGAAGGGTTAACGCCACATCTACAATGTGTGTGTGTGTGTGTGTGTGTGTGTGTGTGTGTGTGAAAGGTGGAATGACAAGGGACTGTTAACAAAAATTTAATTTGCCTTCCCATTTTTAGCTTACATAGGCAGAACTCGCCTCTCTATTTTCTGCTATCAAAGGTTTAGCTACAGCTCTATAGAGCATGTAAAGTGAATTTTGGATTATCTGTAGTTTTTCACTAAAATTCCTTTCACTTACACAGTCTTATTTATCTTTATAAAAAAATATGTGCACCAAAAATCAAAAAGAAGGAAAATCCTGTGGAATAAGCAACAGTGCAAATGAAAGCCAGCACCAAGCAGGGACAGGGAGAAGACACACTGAAAGCATGTGACCAGGATTCCGGCAACCCTGGAAAGCCAGGCTTATGGGTGAATGAAGACTGTCTATTCCCATTTGTGACTATGGATAAAAATATAGCACTTTCTAAAAATAGCATGAATCTTCAAAGAACTACCAGTCTTCAGTTGTAAGATCTGTGGTTGGGACAGGGAGGGGAATAAACATCAATAAATGCAACAAAAGAAAAAAGGAAAGCAGGAAGGAAGAAGGGAGGGAGGGAGAGAGGGAGAAAAGGAAGGAGGGAGAGAGGGAGGGAGGGAGGGAGGGAGGATAGAATTTAGTTCACTTTGTTAACCTAGAGCAACACAGTGACTAGTAGAGTGGGAACAATGCCAAATGTTTGTGACAGTACAGGGGGATTGTACTCTGGGTGCTGTACACGCTAGGCAAGAGTGCTACTATGGAGCTAACCCTGCCCCCAGCCACAGTGCCAGTTTTGACTGTAACCCAACATCTATAGGAAAATTTATGTTCAATATAAATGTGATCTTATTGAAAATGATGGGCTCATCATGAAGCTTTCTAGGAGAGTATGTTTTTGGTAGCTAAGCAAAATAAAGAACTGTCAAAAATCAAAAAATAATAGTAAGTAAACATTTTTTAATTTTAGTAAAAAATAAAATAAATGATCTGAATTAACAAAAAAATGCAGGGGCTGGGGAGATAGTGCAACCGCTTACATGCCTGCCTGACAAGCGCAAGGTCCTGAGTTCAACACCTGGTGCTGAAAAAAAAAAAAGAAAAGAGTACCTTCTAAAGGGTTTAACATAGGGCCGGCCAAATAGCTCAGCAAATTAAAGCACCTGCAAGCAGGCACAGGGGCTGGGGGTTCAATCCCTGGGCCTGTTGTGCTGGCCCCGCCCCCGGATATGTTGAGACAGCAATTGAGACTGGGCGTGGTGGTGCATACCTGTAATCCCAGCACTTGGGAGGCTGTAAACAGGCGGATCACTACGAGTCTGATCTAGTAGGAGACCCTGAACACCCTGCAGACCCTTCTCTAAAATAAAAAATAAAATTAAAAAAATGCACGCCCTCAGGAAGTGAATTTTATAACTGATTTTTAAAGAAGAACACATGGATATTCTCTTCATTTTGATGAGTTTTCTGGGATAATAATAAACATTGTCCAGTAGTCAGTGATAATAGGGTCACCGTCTTTTAGGTGTATGGAGTTTACATCATTCTTGAGCCCTGATGGGCGTGCATAATGACACCGATAAGCAAATGTCTGGATAGATTTACAACGATAAATGATTATTTTTTACAACAGAACTCACAAAACCCAAATTAGAGATTTGTTTTTTTTGTTTTGTTTTTTTTTTTAATGTATTTCGTTGTTACAGGGTCTCATTACAGAGCTAGACTCAGAGTGATCATCCTGTTTTCAGCCTCTCCAGCACATGCCACTACGGCTGGACTCTGGCCAGCTCGGTCTACCCCCCGCCCCCGGGGCAGGGCTGATGTAACTGAGGCGGGGGATTGAAACACAGTCCCAGGTGCTTTAGTCAGCTGACCTATCTCACTGGTTCTTAGTGACTTTTTAAACTAGCAATCCTACCTGAGTCTTCTTTTAAGGGAGTAAATGAAGTTGCTATAATCTGTAAATTTTACATTTTCTTAAATATCTGAACATACATATTCCATATATACATGTGTTTGGTTTTGCAAGAGCTTTACATGAAATTGTTACAGTTGTATGCAGGATTCATAAGCCCTTTAAAACATGAATGACTATTATTATAGAAAGTTAAAATAGTCTCTTCAAATAATTTAAAAAGTATCTCAACAGACATCCAAAGCATACAATGATCTGCCATGCGTTTTCCTTGCAGAATCTGCACCAAAAGCCTGCCTGTAATAGAAGGAGAAAGCAAACTTCTGTTACGGAAGCTCGGATGAGGCCTGATTCAACGGAGACTAACATCTGCCCCTTACCACAGAGATACCAAACGTTCAAATACAAACTCTGTCAGCCACTCACTGTCTGCTGCTCAAGCCGAAACCCTGCATCTAGAAGCTAAATCTCATCCATTTGCTGAGCTCAACCCAACCAGGACTGGAATTCACCATAGGAAAACTCTGGTAGGCAAAGTGAAAAAAAAGAACATCACCTTGGGAAATCCAGTGTCTACACCCTTTGTGGGGACAGTTCACAGGCGCGAGTCCCTTCAAGTGGCTACAGCATTGTAATTGTCTTGACCCAGAGAATCCCTGGGCTTCTAATTCCTCTTCTCAAACACCTCTCCATTACTATACCAGGAGACTTGACTCAAGAACATCCTGTGAAACTACAGCTTGACACTATGCTTGTTGTGTTGTTCTTAAATATCCACCTCACTTTAAGAAAGGATCATGATTGTGTGCACTGAATTTCCATGAATAGTTAAATGCTACATTACACCATTACACTTCCTATAACCTTTCATTCCTTTGGTTTGATGTCATGTTCCAATACCTGGATATTGTTTTTGAACTTTCCTAGCTATCTCACTATTAGCTCCCTCGATAAAGGGGTAACTCTACACATCTGCACAGAAAGGCTTTCTTTCTTTTCTTCACCAGTCAGAACAACTGGGACCCTAAGAGAATAGATTATGCTCCAGCCTGGCTGAGTTATGACACAAGCAATTAAAAGTTCTAAAATCACAGGTGGATTTTTATGGCCCTCCTGCTGTCTACAGATGAACTTCCCCCACCAACTGTCGTCTAGGGCTCCACTCCTGTGCCACCACGGTTTGAAGGCTGCTCAGCTTCTCCTGCCTGAGTCAGCTTAAAACATCTCACAAGCAGGTTGTTGTTACTAAAATTCTAAGATGAAATGTAAAGCAGAATGAATCATTCCAGTGTAATGAATTGTAATTACACTGGAATTCATGTTTATGACTACATGTAAGTATTGATTGTGATGGTGTATAAATTAGCATTTTAATTAAAAATTTATAACTAGAAACATAGCTTCCTTCATGATACAGAAAAAAAAGACCAAACTATGTCCTTGAAGAAGACAGCCTACATGACTGAATCACTGAAATTCTATTTAATTGGCCAATGACCTCAATTTACACACCTGGAAATTACCCCAAACACTATAAACCTACACTTTTTGGACAGACTCAAGACAAAGATGATTTGTACAATTTCCGTTTTAAATTTTTTCACTAACTTATAAAATATTTTTTTCTCGCCATGGGTATAGTATTTGTGGCATACCTGAATACTGACAGAATTGAGAATTGCCACTGAAGTCAAAATAAATTTTATTTTATTCTTTTGGCAGAACCGGGCATTGAACTCAAACCCGCGGCAAGCGCTTATTCTACTGAGCTATCTCCTCGGCCCCCAAAATAAATTTTAAATACAAGATTTCCATGTGATAATGTTTAGATAGTGGGTACTGACTATAAAATATAT
>NW_004524678.1:7490146-7500215 GCF_000260255.1 Octodon degus | reverse complement strand
TGCTTTTGCTAAGCTTGTTCTAAGTAGGTGCTTTCGACCACTGAGCCATCTCTCCAGCCCTATCCTTCAAATTCTTAAAGTATGCTTGTATCTTAAATTTTCATCTTAAACTAAATTTCTTCCCTCACCTTTAATGTAAATATAAGATCATTTCATCTTATATTGTAATGTAAATTGGCTACTTTCTGAAATAAATGACATATCTCCCTTTTGGCTCATTTTTGTTTCTAATGTGTTTGATTTTCAAAATGAGTCTTTCTTAATAATTTAGATCTTATATCATAACTAGGTTTGAGAATGCTGTTAGTAGAATATAAAAATGTGTATTTATAGAGTTTATGGTGAAAATCTAATCTTCGTTCTCCTCTTTTGAACCCAAAATTTGTTTCCACATCGTCCCCATCTCTGCCTGCAGGGAAGAGCAGCTACACTACTCCAGGCTAACCAAGGTGTAAAATTTACATGGCACAGCTATTTATCTGGACCCATCTGAGTAAAGAGAGACTGACATTCCATGGCTGAGGAACAGGCTCTCTGTCCCACTCTGTAGGCCCACGGAGGACCTCGCATGCTCTCAGCAATTTTCCCACCACAATGGAGAAGACACTCACTACAGACTACGGAACAGTGAGGGTCACAGAATTTGATGATATGGTAGTCAGCAGCCAATTTTTGAGCACTAGAAAAGTCTAGAGACAAGAAATGCCCTTATTGCTTAGCCCAATTTTGTGACTATTTCCAGTGCTTAGAGGTCACAGTATCCTACCAGATTCAGTACACTAAAGGAATTCACTTGAGAATTCCAATGAGCATAATTTAGATACTAGTCTCTCTCGTGCAGTGTAGTAGTCCACTGAAGTACAAATAATAAGTTCTAAGGTGTTAGTTTCAAAAAGGTCAGTTTTAAGGAAAGATTTTTCATAATCATGAGAAAGTATAAAAGTGCTTTTAAGGATACACAGTCATATTCACAAAGCAAACATAGTAATGAATTACCGAATAAAATGTGTAAGCAGAATAAATCTCTTCGTTGATGAATGCAGTAAATATCTAAAGTGGAATTAAATTTAATTCTATGCATTGATCAAATTTAGTGAATGAGGAAAACATTTATTTACCCACAAACATTACCACAATGTGTCATAAAATGTTGTAAAATGTTAATTATAAAAATGTTTTCTAATAATAATAATAATAAAAGGCATTATCTTCAAATCTTCACTGACAGACAGTACAATGGTTGAGTAAGCATTTGGGAGTTTGAGGTATGTGTCCAAGCATGGTCATTCCTTACCTTCTCTAACTGCAGAGTCATACAAAATGATGATAGCAATATCCTTTTTATGGACTGCTCAGAGGATTAGGCAGCATACAGCACTGTAAATGAGTAAATATACTTTGTCTTCTCATTTCAAATTTTCAATCAAAGCCATGTTTTCTCTTAAAAGTATGCAACAGACATCAACTCATGCACCCACACGACACACACCTGTGCAGCATGCAGCATATATACTTAAGCATATGTGCGTACACATACACACACACACACACACACACACACACACACACACACACACACTTTCTCATGTGAGAAAGAGAAGTCTATGGAGCAAGAACAGAAAATACAGTTTCTGACCCCTACCATTGTATTTTTCTTCCGTCTGTATAGCTTACCTTCCATTTTTGTCCTATTTTAGAAAAACCTTCTAAAGGGAACCCTAGGCTGTACAATTTCATTCTTTCCTCCAAATTCTTGCATCGGCTGTAGCACTTAGGATTTCTCGCATTACTAGTTTTCTTCAAAAGGTATGCTTACATACAGTTACTATGAACAATTAATTTTGACTTATGTGTCCTAATCATTATTTTATAAAAGTCACTACTACATTTCTAATGTCTCCAGATAAATTCTACATAGAAATATGACCATATTTCACACATTGAAATCCTAATAATTTCTAGCCATATATCTTGTTTTGATTATAAATATCTGGTATTATATCATTACAATAATATGATTTGATTGACATTAAACTTTTGGTAGATAAATTTTAAACATTATGAGGTACTTTATTTTTTATTTTTTATTCATTTATTTATTTGGTACAGGGTCACTCTATGCAGCTGAGACTCCTAGTGATCCTCCTGTCTCAGCCTCCCCAGCACTGGGATCATAGGCCTGCCTCACCACACCTGGTTTCAGTATCTGGCACAGCATGCCCAGGGTTCTGGGACCAGCACAGCATGCAGTATCGGGGATCAAACCTGGGTCCTTACACTTGCCAGAAAGGCACTTAAGACTGTTGAGCTATCTCATCAGCCCTAAGGGCTTTTTTAGGTCTAAAAGTTAATCATGAAAGATATTCACATGAAGAACTGGTGCTCCTTTAGGTTGACACTCGGTTTTTCCAAAAATGCCTTAGAGAGATTCAGATCTTTTGAAGTAGAAATTCTACTGAAACACCCAGTAAGTAACATACTTTTTAAGCCTTGCAGTACCCTGACCTCCCACCTCCACTGTTACCTGGACTACCCACGATGTCAAGCTAAGCAATCAGAGTCCTGGGAAAGAGAAAGACCTAGAGTACAGCGGCTGAAGCAGGAAAAGCTTTTGTCCTGTTGGAAAATCTATTGGCTCCTATAAAAATGTAGCCAGAAATCCTTGCTAGGCGGCACAACAGAACTAAACTCACACACCCATTTCCGCTACAGATAATTTACCCAACTTGCATTTTCACATGAACGCTGTTTATCTTCTTATTTTCGTACTTTCTCTATAGCTCAGTGCAAAGCAATAATTAACAGGCAGAAAGTATCCCGAGACACAATTTATTCATTTACCATAGTCTTGGGTTTTTTATTTATTTTTTTAAGCAGCTCTTTATGAAGTCATACAAATGACCCATCCTTCTGTATCTAATTATTTCTTTAATTTAATATGTAGTTCTGTAACAAATCAAGGTACTTTCGTGTCTCTTTTTATACCTCTGTAAACATTAATAAACTTTAATTTCATTGAATTATCAATAAAATATAAAATATTATTAGAGTTAAGATAACAAATTTGAAAGAATGAACAGTATTCTGGGGGACAATGTTCCAAGCAAATAAAGAATCCAGCATGATGTACTTCCACTATTTCTGACCCAGAAAATGTAGCTTGTAAAAAGTCACATTTTGGCTCTCTGGAAGTTATAGGCAGATACATTATTACTCGTTACTACAGCCATGACTACAACAAGTTTGTACAAACAAAAAAGTAATCTTCAGCTTCCTTGGACCCTCAATGAACCATTAGAATTTAGCATGCAACTGATCTTTCTTGTGCTCAGTTTCCTTACCTGTGAAGTGGAGACATAAGAATTACCTAATGTGCTTGGGTATTCTGCAGTTTAACTAATGAGAAGCAGTGAAGCTTCAAGTGGTACTAGACATCAGGCCAGCCTGCACTTGGGGGCCAGCTTGTGCACCAGCTACTTAAGCACAGTTGCTCTTAATAGGCAAGAGAAAACTCAGCTAAGAGCATATCAAGAGCTGACTGGAGGACATGACACGGCGCGAGTGTTTTCCAACTCATGAATTTGTCAACCTTGTTTTTACAGTTAAGAATTCATGTTGCGAACCTGTAATCCCAGCTCTTGGGAGGCTGTAAACAGGCGGATCACTGCAAATTCAATCTAGTAGTGAGACCCTATACACCATGTAGACCCTTCCCTAAAATACAATAACTAATTAAATAGATAAATATAAAGATAACAATGTGGGGAATAACAATCATTGTTGAATTTCTATCATGTTTTTTGCATTTTTTTACCTTTTAAAGAGAATAAAAATAGTAAAAAATCAATAAAAACCATACAGAATCTCATTAAACAAAATAATATGAATTTATGTTTATATTAATTTTTTGAGAAGGAAATAGCAGTGAGACAGTTTCAAAACAGGTTGGTGGAACAGTTACAATAATTAGTACATTGATATTGCTTTCTTCATAGTAGTTATTCATAATGGTATGAATTTAACAATGGTTGTTATGTTGCAATATAGTTGTCTTCAAATTAGTTGTTCAGATTACCAGATATAAGCATGCCCAATTCCTATCATCTTGTCTTTTTCTGAAATTCTGTATCATTTATATTTTATTTTTTAAATTCTACTTAAAAAATAAGTGAAAAGAATTGTTAAGTACCATCTTTATTTTTATTGTTGGTAGTAATATTGCCATTTTAATTTTAAAAATTATGTATGTGTGTATATATTTGATGTAAAGCAAACATGTAATTATACTAGTGAAACTATAAACCAAAGTGTTCACCTTTACTGTTAAATATAAGTGGAAAATATCGATGTTGTCACTTGTCTTAAGCAATACATAATATGGTTCCAAGACTGATGATCTAATTTATACAATATGAAAATTGGGAGTCACTTGTTCATAAAACAATGATAAAGTGCCTTTAGAGGTACTAAAACATTAAACTTTTTTTCTTCAATAAATTGTCACTCTATCAAAAAAAAAGAAGTGATGTCACTGTGGAATGTTGCTGTCTTTATTTTGGAAAACAAAACTATAAAGCATCGCAGCTTTGAAGCTGATAGGGAGAAAATACTTGGAACTCCGTGGTGTGCCCTAGAAGCACCTTTGCACCAAGCGTGGCTTTTCCCCAACTGTTCTCTTTTTCCACTGATGGAAATCAGACAACACATACAAATGGAAGAAGAAACAGTAGGTTGTCAGTGGAGAGTTCCCATGGAGGAAGAAACAAAGAGGTTCTATGCACTATGGGTTGTGCTTCCAGGCTAGAGTCAGAGCAAGGCAGAGAGGTCAATCCCCAGGAGATAGCAGGCAACCCAAGAATGGCTGTCCCTTGTCACAACTGGAACCTCTGAATCCACATGTGTCATTAGCCTACGCTACGATGCTTCACTGCTCGCTTGTGCTGTCACTTCCCGTGGCCCATGCTCGAATCCAATCCATAAACCTACTTCACAGCACTACTCTCCTTTCCTAGGTTCCTGATCTTGTTTCAAAAGGAAAATTTCATCTGGTTTTGCCCTAGATTCCAATCTTTTGTCATCCAGTCCTATATTCCAACTCTGTATGCTTACTCTAGATTTGTGGTATGAATTAAACAATACGTGCTTTTCCTATCCCCAATGCATCTCAATTCCAATTAACTTAGTATTATGATCTTTCCTTCTTAAAATAATGCATATTCTTTGGCTTCATTTCTAGAACTACTATTATTAATTCTAGAAATATTAATAGCTAAAATGTATTCATTGCTTATACTGGATTTGAAACTTTACAGTTGTTTCCACACACTAGTTATCTAACCTGAAAACCAGCTCTCTAAGGTAATATCTACAGTTACAGACATCTTCCTGTAGATGAGGAAACTGAAGAAGTTAAGAGTTAAGACCCTGCCCAAAGATTTTTGGCCTTCAAGTGAAGCTGGAATTGAGCCGAGAGAGACTGACCTGGGTCTGTTCTCACCACTATTGAAGCTTCCAAGTTGCACTGAATTTCTCCTAGCCTCCTTCCTGGTATTTACTGCAGGCAAGAGCAGAGGCAGCCTTTCACTGTGAGACAGGAGTGTGTGTGTGTGTGTGTGTGTGTGTGTGTGTGTGTGTGTGTAAGTCCTGTATGGAGTTCTCTACTGTTAGAGACCCACACCCTACACTTTAGCACAGGTGGCTCCTGAGTGTGCAGTTCTGCTTTACAGGTACAGTAAGTCCCTGGTTACAATGGAGTTCCATTCTGGTAGAAGGTTCACAAACTAGATTTGTTAGTATATCTGACAAAGCAAACCTCAACATCAGATCAAAAAGCTATTCTTTTTTAAATACTCACATTACAATTTCTGCTTTCTTAATGGACAGCTTTTAAACAAAAGAGACAACAACAAAATTATATGGCCCTGCCAACCAATTCACTGCCCCTCTTGTCTCTCAGCAGCTGTTCCTATTCCCCATTCCATTTCCCCAATAGATGTTCCCTCTGAGATACTTGGAAAGAGGTCAGAGTTTGCTTGAGTGTCATGGCGCCCCTAAAATATTTCAATGGGATTCTGGATTGCGACTTGCTAGGGTGAAAATGCAATACCCCGTTGTCTGCATACTCACATAAGTAAGAGCTCCATCTTAATTTCATCAAAGTAAAAGCACTGTTTTTTGGCAAATAACAAAGATCATCAACAGTGAACACTACACCAATCTGGAACATTCCACCAAATCTCTGGGAACCTCCAATCAACAAGCTGAATGCTGTGACTACTAGAGAAACTGGTAAGGTATTTTCAGGAGAAACTAATTGTGTATCAACCTCACAGGTTATCATCCAAAGATGAAATTTTGGATAATCTGCCAGCTTCACAAGGACAAGAGCTAACTTTTAAAGTAACTACTGCTTAACCTATTCTTTTGGAGACCACAGCTACTATAAGACTATGAGCTTGGGGCTAGCCAAATAGTTCAGCGGACTGAAGCACCTATAAGCTGGCACAGGGGCCAGGGGTTTGATCCTAGGGCCTGCTGTGCTGGCCCAGCCCCTGGGGCATGATGAGATGGAGACTGAGACTGGGCGTGGTGCCGCTCACCTGTAATCCCAGCTCTTGGGAGGTTGAAAACAGACAGATCACTACTAGTCTCATCTAGTAGTAAGACCCTGAACACCCTGTAGAACTTCCCTCAAATACAAAAAAAAAAAAAGAACATGAGCTTGAATTACATTACTTTTGTCCATCACAGAAATTTTATCAAAAGTCATTTTAAAGTTCTGCTTAGATATAGATATGTGATACTGATGTATACAAGTGTAAATTAGCATACTTTATATTATATCAAGTTATACCTAGAAAATAACTCACATGATACATTTTGGAGTTGAGTGCCAAAGAAGTGTAGCTCTCCTCTAAAAAGCTAGTATATAAATAATCATATTTATATTTCCTTTCAATACTACACAATATAATTATAGCATATTTGCTTTCTTCTGAACAGGAACTCCAGTGTTCTCCAAATCTAAATGATGCTAATCATAGCAACTGTGTATCTGTATGCTTAGAACTTGGCATCTTTATATTTGAACAGATTTTCTAATTCAATTTCTCTTTTACTATTACATTGCAGATTTTTTGAAATAAGTATCAAAAATCTTATGAATCAGATGTTGCAAAAAATACACACAAAATTCAGCTTGCTATAAAAATAATTAAATGTATCTCTCTAGAACCCCTGATCAATGTTTGAAAATTGTTGTTACAATCTATTTTAATGGTAACATGAATATATTAAGAGCAAATAAACACAGAGATCCTTCTTTACATCTTTTACTTTCCATTTTCCTAGTTTTGTCTTATCACAAATAAATTATGCTTTGTAGTGCACAATTCCAAACCAATCATTATAAAAGTTAAGAACTATATTTTACTCATTTGTAAAAACCCAAAGTAAATATGGCTAAATTGAAAGAGTAAAAAACAAAACAAACCAGTGTCAAGAAAATGTAATGAGGAGTTTTGCAGAAAAATACTAGCTGGTTAATATGGGGGCAAAGGGTTAGTTAGTATGGATAATAATAGTTCTAGTAGTGTACTGTACACCAAACACTCATTACCTGATACATAATCGATCATGCTGTGTGGCACATTTACTAGCTCTAATCTTCTCTTAACGTACCCTTTCTAGACCGTTCAACACTGAGGTTTTACAAAGTATGTACGCAAGACAGTCTGCAGCCCACAAACTCTGTATTTTGCAAATGCAAGTTAGGAAGTATTATTAAATCCACTGGCAGAAGGAAAAAAATATGGGCTGGGGAGATGGCTCAGTAGAATAAGTGCTTGCCTGACAATCTCAAGGGCTTGAGTTCAATCCCCAGTCCTAAAAAAAAAAAAAAAAAAAAAAAAAAAAGGAAAATGTATTGTATAAGGTCAAGGAAAAAAAATCCCACACACCAACTCTAGAATGATAGTTTCCACTCTTTAGTTGATTTCATTGGCATCTGCAGTTTCCCTTTTCCTCATAAATGAACTTTGTCCAGTATACTCCCAAAGTCCTCTTGTGAAGTCAGGGTCTCTACAACCTTGTGCTTGGTTTATGTACAGTGTAGATTGTAAAAGTACTAACACAAACCCATTACCCTTTATTCCTTTTCCTAATAAAAACAGAAAGGGTAGAAATAAAGGAAAAGTAGAGCCAGGGCCCATTTTTAATACTGGCCTAGTTAGACAACCTCCATAATTCTCACCTATTTAAACCTTATCACCGAGTGACATATGCCAAAAGAGCTGCACTATCTAGCCTAACAGCTTCCAGCAACAGCAGGTTGGGTCTCCATAAAGATGTCATTCCTGTGTGTGTGTTTGTGTGTGTATTCGCTAGATAAGGCCAAGGAATGATTTCATGGGACCCAAATCTGGGAGTGAAAACCTTATGGATGCTAATTTTCCTTTTCCCAGTTGCCTGGTGTACAATGTTGGATCAGACAAATTATTAATGACACATTTTCAAGGTTTTGTCATACATACAAGGTGACAACCAACTGTATAGATAACTGAGTAAGTACTTCCAACCTAAGAGAATAGGTGCTGTATCTCCATCTCTTGGTGTTTGCATAGTGTAGAACAGCGTACAGAACACTCTTCCTCTCCCAGGCAGAGCACAGTTAGAATTTTGACCCAGAAAATAGCAAAAACTATGACGCTGAACATATAACATCTTGTATCCTACATTAAAACACAGGTATAATATATTCTTTAGAGATTCTATTGAAATTATTATGAATTTTATCAGAATGGTACACGACAGTTACTCGGGAAATCTGTTTTCTTTCATTGTTTCCCTTGGCTCACAACTTATATTTCTTATTACATGACATTTGTTCTCACATGAGCATCTAAGTATATTCAATCTAAGAAATATTTCTGTGGATTTATCAAAGTCCTATACAGACTTGAAAGCTATATTTAGGAGGCTGATAGCCTAAGTTGAAAGGGGAAAACAGGTCACAATCCATCATAATTGATCATCACATAGAATTTTTTTGCTTCTCAAAGGTAGAACAACTCTCTTGATTTTCTTTGAAAGTCCACTTTCCTGGATAGCCAGAGGATTCTTGAAGAAAGGCAGTAATGCAAATACTGTTGCTGAGCATGTTGATGGGAGAGAGGAAGCTGGGGAGACAAAAGTGGACAAGAGAAACCACCTGCCTCAGTCAAATGGCGCTGCAGTGTCCCACAGTCATGTGTAGCATTCCTCTAATACTGTGGAAGCCAAGAAAATCTCATTCTATTTCCTTAATCAAGAAATGATCTTAACAATATAAGATCAATGTAGGACATACTTAAGCCCAGCAAATTTTAATGACTTGCTTTCTTTTTAATACTGAGATACAGTATGATGGTTTTTCTTTTCAATTGGCATATACCAGAAATAATTATAAAAATGGCAATTTAAAAAATCCTTTAATGTGTAAATGTTTTCAGTCCATAGACTATTTTCCTAAACAAACATGTTCTTCATCATTAACATTGTTGGAGCTTCTAATTCATGGCATCCTGCTGATAACATAGGTCATTGAAGCATTCTACATGTTGTGCATTTAGTTTGTTTCCATTTGGGTCTACAATGAATTTCTTTCTTTTTTTTATTTTAGGCAAGGGTCTACAGAGTGTTCAAGGTCTTACTACTAGATCGGACTCTTAGTGATCCACTTATTTACAGAGTCCCAAGAGCTGGGATTACAGGCATGCACCATTATGCTCAGTCTCAATTGCTGTCTAAGTGAATCCCAGGGGGTGGGGCCAGCACAGCAGGCCCGGGTATTGAAGCCCAGCACCTGCGCCTGCTTACAGGTGCTTTAATCCGCTGAGCTATTTGGCCAACCCTTACAACAATGAATTTCTTTTAAGCTGATCACAATATTTTCTTAGGACAAATTTCCCAGAGTAAATTGTTAGGTCAAACAACATGAATATTTTAAACTTATCATAACTGAAAATATTATCATCATTATTTACTATTTGGGTCCTAGTTTGAATATAAATATTTTCATGTAAATTTTTAA
>NW_004524678.1:7486262-7489620 GCF_000260255.1 Octodon degus | reverse complement strand
AATGAGACAGTTTCAAATCAATCTGTTAGGACAGTTTCAATAATTCACACATAGTATACATTCTTCCTAGTGGTTAATTGCTGTACAAGATGCAGATATGATATCCTACTTACAAACACCATTAGAACAAATCCCTCTATTCATTAAGAGAATGCAACTGTATATCAATCCTAGCCATCTGAATACACAGAAACAAACTGGACATTCATCTGCATCCCCTTTCTGTTGTTAAGTTCCGTTATTTGACTATTACAGGTGTGTAAACTCAGCAAAATATTCTAAAAGAGGCCAGTAGTCGATAATAGTATTGGGTCTTATGCTTGAGTGGCAATGTCAGAAATTGTTGACTTGAGTCCCCTACAGCTCAACATAACAGCATGGCTTTACTTCTTATACCTTGTTTTTATACTTTTCTGCTGGATGGTTAAGACCAAGGTAAAGCAATACCTATGCAACAAGAGTTGTAGCTTTTGTATCTGATAAGGACAGGGAAATCTCCTCAGGATTTATCCTGAGATCCTGTACCTCAGATTGTAGAACCTTTGTCAGTATCAGCCATGTGGATGAGTCACGGCCATTGCTCGGCCAATGTGCTCTCTGTGAAAGCTTGAGAGAATGCTTTCTCTCCATGTGACTCTCCTTAGGCACACTCTACATCATTCATCACTTTCCTCTTTGGTCCCATAATCTCCTTGATCAGAAAATGTGGGATTCTACTGAGTTACATGACGTTACAGTACAAGTTCTCATATGTCCTGAGTCTTAGTTGACTTTAGAAGGCTAGGGCCAAATGTTGGCTTTCCTTGCAGCCCTCCTTTTTCTCTAATTTTGGTCTGCAAACTTAGGTTGTTAACCATCCAGAAGATAAGCTTATTGTTATTACCAAACAACTTAGGCTGTTAAGCTTAACTTCACTATCTGTCTGCATATCAAACATCTTAAGCATAATATGGAACAAGTATTTTTCATCAAGTATTGATATGCTGAACTTTAAGTCCCTACAGAATATAACAAAAAAACATTTAAAAATTAGTATTTTAAAAATAGGCATAAAGAATGACATACTTCTTATGTTTACACATAAGTCCAAAAATCTCACCATATGCAACCTTGAAGCAGCACAGTCCCACAATATTTCTTTTTCTGTCTCTTGCTTTCATTCACCAACCCCTACTTTTTGAACAACCATCAACCCGAGAGACATCATAGCAGCAATTGGTATGTCGTGACAAGCAGCCCATATTCAGAAGCCCAAAATGACAGGCTCTCCAAGCATGAAACTACTATTACAAATTACCATCTGAAGTGCAGTGGCTTAGTTCACAGGTATCAGTATACATAGTCAGGGTGAGAATCTTTCCAATTAACTGCTAGATTAAAAAATCTTCTGAAGATTCTCAGGATCACTGCCTTGCCCATCTTCTACATATAACTGTATGGCTTGACTTATTCATGTTTCCTAGCTCTTCTCCTTTCCCTCTCTTGATTAGTTAGTCCCTGAGATCCTGCTTTCCTTTTACTTGTATTATACCTTTCTATTTGTATTTTTTCCTTTGAGTTCTTATACTAGGGAGACTATATGATATTTACACATGTGTGTCTGGTTTATTTCACTTATGAGTATATGTTCAAGTGGCATCCACTTCAATAGAAAGGCTTTGAGATTATCATTTTTTATAGCTGAATAATACTCTATTGTGTAAAAATACCACATTTTTCAACCATTCCTCAGGTGATGGGCATATTGGTTGTTTCCAAGATTTGGCTATCACAAATTGTGCTGCTATAAACATAGGCACACATATATCACTATGATATGATGTTTTCAGATCCTCTGAGAAAATTCCCAGTAGATTAATAGCTGGTTTAAATGGGATTTCCAGTCCAACTTTTCTAAGGAGTCTCCATACTGGTTTCCATAATGGTTACACCAGTCTACATTCCCACCAGCAGTGGAGAAGGGTTCCTTTTTCCCCACATCCTCTCCAACATTTGTTGTTGGGTGATTTCTTTATGATAGCCATTCTTTCTGAGGTGAGATGATATCTCAATGATGTTTTAATTTGCATTTCACAGATGGCTAGTGATGTGGAGCATTTTTTAAAGTATTTATTCACTTCTTTATCTATGTATTCTTGATTTGAGAAAATTCTTCAAAACTATCACAACCTGAAAGACACATGTTCTCAGATTTCTTAAATTCTAAATATCAAAAATGTTACTAACATATGGTGTGCCACTCTTTAATTCTTCACTGTATGATTATTTTAAAAATTGTAAAATAATCCATAATAATGATGAATTTTTTTATTTTTAACTATTTATATAGTTGTGAATTAAGGATGAATAAGAAAAGAATTTCTGGAATTATAAAATATTAAACTGTTTAAAGATAGGAGAAAAATAATATCAATAAAATGATATATCTTAGATTTATAAAAAGATCCAGTGGCCCATTTGATGATTAAAAAAAACAGAAAAATATTTATTCTAATTTTATAAAAGTAGTAAAACATGTTATCTGTGTCTTTTTTGTTTGTTTATTTGTTTAATGTATTTAGTACATGATCTACAGGGTCTCACTACACAGATCAGACTCATGGGGATCCTCCTGTTTTCAGCCTGGCAAGTGCTGGGATTACAGGCCTGCTACCACGTCCAGTCTCAATTGCTATCTCAGCATGCCCTAGGGTCAGGGCCAACCAGGCACACTGGGGATCAAACCCTGGTCTCTATGTCCTCCTGAGCAGGCACTTTAATCCACTGAGCTATCAGACCATCCCTTATCTTTGCCTATTGAAAATCCTTTAAATACAAATAAAGTCTTTTATATATTTCACAATGTCAAATGAGTGTTCAAATGACATGAAAATCTACAGTTACATCTATGAGACAAAGATAGTATAAAAAGGAAGGATAGTTCTTATTATATATCCATGTCTTAGTGTATTTTTAATAAAGAAAATTATCAAATATAATGTTTATTACTATATGTCATAGTATGTGTATAAATACTCAAAGGTAAAATTTATAATTGTATGTCATTTACATGTCAAATCCAAAGCAAGAGGAGTTGTTACTTCCACATTACAGGAAAGGAAACAGATCTAAAGAGACTGTTTTTCCTTTTGCAAAATTCATGTCATAATTATGTTAGAGTAAGAATTTGAAATCATCAGTATTTTATATTCTCCCAAATTGAGGCCTTCACTTGTAAGTCAGCGTCACAACTGACCTATCCACTGGAGCTGCTACCATAGACTGAGTAATTCATAAATAGTGTAGATCCATCACTCGGCTCTGGAGGCTGAAGCATCCAAGATGAAGGGAGAAATGGACTCCGTGTTTGATGAGACCC
>NW_004524678.1:7474023-7485552 GCF_000260255.1 Octodon degus | reverse complement strand
AATGACTGCTAATAAGTTTAAAGTTGTGCTAGCCCCACCACAGGGAAAAGCAAGGTTTTAATCATGTGAAATCAGGAAGGTGCTTATAAGCGATCACAAAGCCTCGCATCTCTTCATCAATTTGCTTTGAAAGCTGCATTGACTAAATTAGCTTTTAAGTGCATGAAAGCCATCAATGTGTATTTTCATATCCATACAGGAAAGAAAATGTTCCAACTCCTCCTACATGTCTTTCTTCATGTGGGTCGAGGCTCTGGCGGCATTTTCTGGAAAGTAGTTCTCAGCAAGATTGGAGGAGGCAAGGAAGATGGAGAGCCACTGTTTTTCTCGCTGCCACCTCTGCCTGTTAACTTGCCTCAACTCTTGCTCCAACCACCCAAGCCCAGCTGGAGGATGACTACTCTGACTATGTTGAGTTCAAGAGAACAGGCAGCAAACAAGTCTTCATGGTACTATGTTCAAACAGAGGCTCTTAAAAAGAATCAACAACTCAGCAGCTTGACTTTAAAATTAACATAGCTGAGTAATGTGAGGCAGAAATGGGCTCCGCCACTCACAGTACAGTGCCTGTTGCTGCTTCCAGTCCCCCACCCCTTGGTGAGTGGGATTTAATTCCCTGCTCCAAGGAGCTGGGACTCGCTCACATGGCTTGTGTGGCTCACTAGAATAAGAGCAGAAATGACAGTTTGTCGGTGCAGATCCAAGCCTTCAGTAAGCACGGCACTCATCTGCTTCTTCACCTAGTATCCCCTGGTCCCAAGCACAAATACAGACGAAGCAACCTCAGTTTACTTGAAACAATAAGTTCGCTAATACACATTTGAAGTTTTGACTTTGTTTTTAGTTAGGGCTCTTTAGACTATAAGCCTACTTCATAGTATAATCTAAGAATTATTTTCCTCAACTGTTTCCCTCACTGCTCCTACAGATGCATACAATGGCCATAAACATGCATGCTCAGAAAGTAGATGGACCTTCAACAAACAAACTCCCATATGCATATTTACTGGTACAGTTAACACATGAAACTTCTGAAATGCACAGCTGTTAATTTCCTAGCTCACCCATGAATTATAAAAATCCACAAATTTTAGATGTGGTCAGAAAAATGCTTATAAATCCCTATTTTTATAGTTTAAACCATAAATATGCTATGTCTCCCACAATTATGCAATTCAATTTAATAAATTTTATCTTCTGATGGTCAATCCACCCTAATATCATCAAACAACAGATCTCCACACTTTACTGAAGACTTTCCATCCAAAAATGCTACAGCAAGATAGCATCAAAATAAACTCATTTGTTAATTATAATGCTGATAATGGCTTTTATTTGTGACTGAATATGAACTCTATCACATGGATATTATTGAAAATCTGATGGAAGTGTGTCTAAATTATAGGGTAAAATTCCTTCCTAGGTATGCAGATGCTTTAAGAACCATTTTGGTGACTCTGTGCTATTGTGACACCTAAACTGTTCCACGGAAGTCACGTGAGTTCAGAGAGGACAGGGAGGCTGGATCACAGGGGCACTGTCTTCAGTAAGCTCATTGATGAGCTCATACATACACTTTCAGGAAGTCCGCCCCTGTTGGAGGGTGTGTGTCGGTGGTGGCAGGAACCGGAAGTGCACACTCCAGTCTGGAGCCCCTTCTGGTCTTGTAGCTTTTTGTCCGCTGCAAGTTGAACAAACGTCCTCCACAGGCTCTTGCACCATTCCATGTCTACCTTGGAACCAATCAACTATGGACTGATCCCTCGTAAATCATGAGTCAAAATTTACTGCTCTTCTTTAGGTTATAGGTACTTGGTCCCAATATACTCCTGTCTTCGTTTTCTATTTCTGTTCAGTTATTACAATATTTTCCCCTTCTGACGTGAATAGAAGCATCTGTACTGATTTCAGAGGGGAAAAGATCTACAAATTCCAAAAATTCCCAAGTACAATCAGATCCCATATTTCTCTTTGTTAAGCTTAAATTATACTAGAGCACACATCATCTCTTACTTCAAAATTAATCGTCGGTTCAACATCTCTGCCGGGTCCAGCTAAGTCTGTCACCCACACACACTTCTACCTTTGGCAAGTGAACACCTGTGCATCTTAGTGTACTTGCTACACACAGTACTCACTTCCAGGAGACAGAAGCTCATCTTGTGAGTGCTTAAGATATTTATTCTAAAGGCAATTCACACAAACTGTGTTTTATCCACTATTATTCATTAAATCATCACAAAGAACTCACAAAGCAGTGGTTTTATCAATGTAGAGGGACAGCTAAGAACAAGAAGGTGTGTGCTGTGGCACAACTTAGAAGAAACAGAAAACGTAAAAGAAAGAAATGTGGTGTGCCGCCGAGGGTGAAGACACAACGAGGAGAAAGAGCGCAGCCAGATTAACTGCATAATCAGGGAAATCAGCTCTCGCAGGAGAAGAGATTTATGCGGAGCTCTGAATGACAAGCAGTAGCTAGCCAGTGAGAACACAGGGAGCTTTGCACTCTTGGTGCCAACGGGAATTTGAGACTTTTAGTCACCTTGCCAATTCCCTTTAAAGCTGCTTAGCTGAATTTTAATTTTATTTTCAGAGACTGTAGGGACTCATACTTTTGGGTGGTGAATAATCAAGATTTTATGGAAATATATTTTAGTTCATATGTTGAGTCCTGTCAACCCCCAAAACTTAATGAATGTTTTAAGTCTCATCAAAAAAATAAACTGCCATTAACTTACAGGATAGATAAAATAGTGTGGTTTCAATATATGTATTTTTTAATAACTACCTGTATTTTATTTAAATCCCCGTGTCTGGATCTTGGATTAAAATAATCTACACCTGCATTATCTCAAGCCAAAATATGATCCCTAGATAATATGTGATTACTAAGACAAATTTCTTATTAGCCACCTTTAGAATTTGAGATGATTACCTTAAGTATAAATAACATTTTGTCTGAAAAACTTAATCATACCTTCAGATTTTTTATTTTTAATTACTTCATATCAACATAGTCCTCAGCCCATTTTAGTGGTAGAAAGAGAAGACAAACTTGTCTTCCATGCTAATGAGTAAACTGAGGCACTTGGCATTTCACTTATTTATTCTATTTTTTTTCTTTGTACCAGGTATCAAACTTAGGACCATGCCGGGCAGGCGCTTATGCCGCTGAGCTATCTCCCCAGCCCAATTCACGCATTTATTCTGGATTGTTCCACTGTTCTGTTTATGGTCTCAAAATCTCTGGACAAAATGTATATAGTTATCTGACTGCAACCAAAGGCCCAGATAGCTGAAAAATTACCCATGTGCTTATTTAAATAATAAAATGAGCTATTTTATTAGACCTTTTATTATTTTTATTCTTAATTACTCTGTAGTCTATATTTCATGGTTTTAAAAAGTTTGGGCAAAATGTTTGTTTTTTAACGTATTTAGTACAGGGTCTACAGGATCTCAGTACACAGATTAGACTGATAGTGATCCTCCTGTTTTCAGCCTCCCAAATGCTGGGATTATAGGAGCTCACCAACATGCATCTCAAGTGCTGTTTCAGATCACCGCACGGGCAGAGCCAGCAGGGCACTCCTTAATCTCCTGAGCTATCTGGACAGCCCCAAATGCTTTTAGTTATATTCCTGAGACCAAAAACACACATGCTTGGGAAACATACTAAGGTCCATTTAAATAATAAAACCTTCTGTTTTCATAAAGCTTCTCACTATTTTAATCCAGTGGTTTTACAAAATGTGGTTATCTCCCCTCTGCCTGAGAAGTCATTACTGTCTACCTCCATTTTTCTACAGATTTCTGGCACTGAAAACCCAAAGAGGACCAAATGTGGTCTTTTTTTTTTTAACAATAGAGTCTCTGATTTTTTTAATATCATTTGTTAAACCACATAAAATGGACCCCATCTGTGAATAATCAATTTATTATATTGTAAAGCAGCCTCTAAACTCTGCGCATGCTTTTTCAAACAATATCTGCTGAATGATAAAACTTCAACATGCAGATATAATCAAAGCTTGAGAATCATAAATAACAATTAGCTTTATTTACAGGCTGTATAAGAAGGAAAGTTGTACACAGAGGAAAGTATTCTAACATTGGACAGAAAACTAAACTTCGTATCATTAAAACTGCTGATTAACTCTCACAAGGATCCCTCTCTGTTTCTTCAGCGGTGCTCTTGGTTTGGGAATTTAGCACCTCCTCCCTGATTGTCAAAATCTTCGAAGTCTCCCACCTTGTCTAAGTCAACATCACCTTCCATACTTGCAAACTGAGCTTCTGCTGCATCATCCTGACGAATGATTCTTTCCTACTGACAGGGCTCGGCTGCTTCAGGCTCCTGTAGAAGTGCACTGCCTGCATCTTCTCAACTCTGCACAACTAAGCCAAGCTGAGCTTCCAGTTTCCCGGCACTCACCCCACTTTGTGGCTTTGTGCCTTTGTCACCTGCTGCCTCTTCTTAGAAAGCTTTTCTCTTCCCATACTTACCCATATCAAGACGCTATTCAACGAAGCTTGTACTGACCCCCACTTCCCCGCACAGATAACTACTTCCTACCCAATGACCCAATAAAAGTTAATAGATATTTAAATAGCAATGCCCAGGTTCTAGTCTACTTTTAGAAATAGACACAGATGTATTAGTTCCTGGTGCAATATAATCCCTGCAAGTTGGAGTCTTTGCTTTCTTATCACAAATGGGTGATCTGATATGCAATTATCTTTATGGAGTGGCTCTGAGTATGACATCCTATATGTCTTACTGGAAGCAAAAATTAGTGCAAACTGTGAGGGCTGCCTTTGGCCCAAATCCCCAGACACTGCATATATACCTGTCATCCTCTCAGCAGCATCAGCAGCACTCAGCTTCCAGGGCAGTGCTGGCCTACCTGGGACTTTGTCCTTATGATCCTGTTTGCAGTGATAACTACCACGTGAACTGGACCAACATTATCTATCTCTAAGCCTCATTACTCTCACCTGTAATATGAGGGTTCCACAACACACATCTTGCCATGCTGCTGTAAAGATTAAATGAGAATACAAACACAGTGCTGAGGACAAAGTCTGGCACATAGTAAGAGCTCACCAAAGACATGTATTTGATACACAAGACTCTCAGATATAACTAGTAGACTTGCTGTCAGTCAACTGAATTAAAAAGAAGTGTTTTATTGGCTCCACAAAGCAGAACATATAGTATAGGCTGTCAGAATTCACTAACTCTCCTTCACTTTCAGACTCAGTCTTTTTCTCTTTTGTCCTTTCATTTTTCCTTATTCTACATCTTTCTGTGCACTGTTACAACTGTTCTGTTTAGTCTTTAATTGACACAAAAATTGTACATAGATATTTGGTACTATTTCCTTGGTACCATTTGAACATGTAAGCTTCAAATCAGGCAGGAATATCTATCTCTTCCAATATTTGTCATCTTTTTGTGAGAAGACATTCAATAGCCTTTCTGCTAGCTTTTCTGAAATATACAGTAGACTGTCATTTATAGTTACCCTACTAGGCAGTAGTACATCTAATGGCCTTCCTTGGTGCAGTCATTCCAAGTTAATTCAAGCCACTGGGTAAAAGAAGGGACAAGAAACATGCTCTTACTTAGCCTCATCATGTACAATCTCTGGATGACCTTAGGCTGGTCAGCTTGGGACCAAGCACTATATATTATAGGGGAGATTATTATAGCTTGTCCAACTTGGGTCACATGGCCAATCTTTCATTCAGGAAGGGAGGCTGGGTACCACAAGGGATAAAGGGATGGAATGTACAGATGTAAACCACAGCTATTACTTTACCCTTCTTAATAATATTCACTCTAAGCAAAACTAAGTTTGTCTTGACTTTTTTCTCTTAAATAACATTCTCTGCAGAATGGTGTCTAACATAAAGTCTGTGTGCCACAACTGCTTCTGTCTTGACAAGGGTCAATGGCATGCTAATTCATGCTAGTAAAAACAAGAGTTGATAGATCTTAAGGGAACTGTGTGAGTGCTCTAAGAAGGCCCCGCTTCCCAAGTGGCTGTATCATTTTGCATTTCCACCACCAACAAACAGGAGTTCCAGTTGCTCCTATTTTCACAAGCACTGCTTCTGTCACGTATTTTATCAATCCTAGTGGTTATGAAGTGCTCTCTTATTTTTCATTGCATGTCTTTTTATGACTAAGGATATTGGGCATTTCTACACAATTATTGAAAGCTAGATATATTTCTTTTAGATATTTTCCCATTTGTAGATTGTGTTTTCTTTTTAAAATAGCTCACACTTTTTAGGTTCAAGTTTCTAATCAAACATAAATATTCAAATATTTTCTATTTTGCAAGGCTGTCCTTTCACTTATTTGATGTTGTGGTTTTGGAGCATAAACATTTTCATTTTAATAAGATTCAATTTAACTATACATTAGATACTGTTGTTGCCATAACAAATTTCCCTACATTTAATGTCTTAAATCAACATAAAACTCTAGTATTGTTCAAGACATCAAAAATAAGTCTCCCAAGTTTTTGGCGAGACTGCATTACTTCCGGATGCTCTAGGTTCTCTTTTCTTACTTATCAGCTTGAAGAACCTGCATGTATATATTGGTTTGTAACTTCAAATCATTTCACCTTCTGGCTTCATCTTCACCTTTTTTTTAAATATCTTAACCTTTTTCTGTTCTTAGAAAACCCAGTTACAATGATTACATGTAGGATTAGCTCTTCATGCTAAGATAAATAATTTAATCACATCTGAAAAGTCCCTGTTAACAACTTCTATGAGAACTACAGATTTTGGAGATGAAATTTTGGACATTTTTGTGGATATTTATTCTGCATATTATAATGTACTCTTTCTTCCACTGTCTCTGGTGTTCTTTCTAAGAACTGTCTATCTGACCTAAGATTATGAACATATAGGCCTGTTTCCTTCTAAGAGTCTTATCGTTTCAATGCTTACATCAAAATCTCTAATTTGCTTGGTTTATTCAGTATTAATTGTTGTATGTGATATGACAGAGTTCTACCATCATTTTTCTGCATGTGCATCAAGTTGTCCCAAAACTATTTGTTGGGGAGCAGATGCAAGGGGTAACTGATGACCACAGTGCTCTGCAGACTAGATAGCACTACAGTGAGACAGCCGGAGGACATAGACTTTTGCTCTACTTCTTAAGACAGGACTGCAGCTGCAGACATTTAGTTCTTGATGTAACTATCAACCTTAGAGATGGGATGGTTCTCTTAATTGGGAAAACTTTTGTCTTGAAGTCTTCGATCTACACTTCCCAAGGGTCCTACTCCATTTTTCCCTTTACCTCCATCATCCCTTCCTTCGTATGAAATGCAGTACACATGGACTCTCCCAAGAAGCCCTGCTCTTAGATCCTAGAGAGAGTTCTGATCTTCCTGGAGTCCACAAAAATCATATTACTTGTCTTCTTTATTTAAGTGTTCATTGTGGCTCATTTTAGGAAGTTGGGGGCCTGATCAGTCCTCAGTAAGCATTAGTTCAAAAGGCTATTTTTGCCCATATAATGGTCCTAGAGCCCTTGTCAAAAAACTTTATCCAAGGTAAATATGCAAGCTTACTATTAAGAAGTATCCTGTCAATCGATGTCAAAGATCATATCACAGCTTTAGATTTGCACTAAGCTAAACAAGTATAGCTTTGTACTAAGCATCAGTATCGGGTACTATGACAGCTTCAAATATGTTGTTTTCAAGACCATTTGAACTATTTTTGGCCCCCTGAATGTTCTTTTGAGTTTCTGAATCAGCTTGTCAATTTCTGGAGAAAAAAGAAGGCAGTAGAGGCTTTTATTTTACAGAACTATACTGAATTTTTAGAACAATTATAAATATTTTGCAATTCATGAACACAAGCTATCTTTTAATCGTGTTTGGTCTTTAACTTCCTCCAAAAATATTTTGAAGTACTCAATATACAAATGTTCACTCTTTTTAGATTTCTTCCTAAAGATATTTTGATGATACCATAAATCTTTTTCTACACTTCCTTTTGGATTCTTCATTGTCAACATATAGAAACATGGTTGACTCAGTTCAGATGCGCTATGCCCCCTTGTAGAATCAGCAGATGAGCTCTATGTGTGGGAGAATGTGAGTGTGAGTATGTGTGTAAGAAAGAGAGAGAGTGCACAGGCATGTGCTCTTGTGTGGAAGGTTTGTGTATGTACATTCTTTAGAGTTTTCTATACACAAAGTCATGTTAAATAGATATGTTTCTTCCTTTCAAATCTAGATACTCTTTCTGCTGCATTTGCTGTATAGGAAAGGATGAGCTAGAATTAAACAAGGTAAGCTATGTTCCATGTAGATGAAAAAGTGTCAGCAAGGAAATGTTCCACAGCTAAAGATAGTAAGTGCAACTGAAGTCCTCCACAAAGCACAGAAAATGTGAGCCTGCCCTTATTTTAGTTACTTAAACTACTACAATATCTATACAATAAGAAACCAAAAAAATTTCTATAAGCACTTATCATAACACAGCTCTAATAATGCTGCATTGAATGCTATTTGTAATATATTAGCTCACTATTAAAAGTTGGAACAAGGAAAATTTTCCCTTGACTTCATAAAGTAATATTTTTAAAATGTGATGACTAATCAACCAATAATGATGAATTGTTAGGAAAAAATGTCTCTTTAACCCAATTACACCCTAAATTTGGAACAAAATAGGACATTTAATCCTTACACTGTCAATAAGTGGAACTTTAACAATCACAAGAATTGATTTTATTCTATAGAACCATATTGAATTTTAATGGCAGTTTTATAAAAAGATATTTTTAAGTTTGATTTTATGGCATGGGAATACTGCTAAGCTCTGATGTGCTGATCCCCACGTTGACTGCTGGACTGGAGATCTGCCATTCGTGCTCTCAGACTTATTTGCTAAAGTTTGCCAGGAATCAAACAATTTAAAAAGCTCAGCACTGTGCAAGGCAGCCGTTTCATTAAGACCCTGCTTAATTATTTGTGAGTTCAGTTACTGCAAAGAATGTCTTAGAGGGAGGTTTTGCCAAAGTATCTTTTAAACAATATGAATTTAAATATGATTAAAGCACAAAACTATGAAGTTATAAAACTATGAGAACATATAAGTAAAACTGAAAAGTTATTCAAAGGAAAACAATCACACGCTTCCTCACTCAGAAAAGTGATTCTGATTCAATATGCACTGAAAGAAGCAGTCCATGGAGTAAGTATAATTAACTCCAATATTAAGGATTTCTTCCTATATTAAGGGACTCACAGGGGAGAGGAGTAATGTTAGTTTAGGTACTTACACTGTTAAAAATATATAAAATGTGGAAGGTACAACAAACACTGTGTGTTATGGGTTGTGCCTAGCTGTCCCCTCGAAGCCTCATGCAGTCATGCGGTGGCTTCTGGAGTTTCTGATTGATTATTGTGGGTGTGAATACTGCACCTTCCTTGGGGCAGGCCGCTCCTTTGCTGTTGCTCTTTGCTGCCACCATGAATGGATGCTCTTTGCCATGTGCCACCCTTGCCTTGGGGCAAGCAGAGTACGGACTGAAATCTCCACTAACTGTGAGCTAAATAAACTTTTCTTTTCCTAATTTTGAGTGTCAGGTATTTGTCCCAGCAATGAGAGAAGAGTAACTGGGACTCTGTGAAAGGGAAAGAATTTGTGTAATGGGAGGGGAAAACTAGAATGAAGAAAAGGACAAAAGAAGGTATATATATATATATATATATATATATATATATATATATAATGATAATTTGGATAATTGTACTGTAGGTCTCTGCTGGGTTTTGGTAGGAACAGTCAATTCTTAATTTATTTTCCTTGTTCTTTTTTTCTTTTTAGTTTCTTATAACTTTTTATCGTAGTCATTGTTGTTGATTTGTTTTGTCTTTTCACCAATTTTGCAGGTTTATATCCAGCAACCTAAACAACTAATTCGAAGATAACATCATGCAATACAACAACCATTGTTGAATTTTTATTACTTTGTTTAAAGCAATTTTGTGTTGTTTCTAATGCTTTTTTTTTTTTCTTCTTTTTTTTTTTTTTAAAAAAAAAAGTAGAGATGAAAGCAATTTCATTTGCCATTTTACCATATTCTCTCCTCTACCTCTATAGTAACTTCCTGGTTTTGATGATGGATTCCATCCTGACTATATTATAAACTGAGAGAACTTGTGAATACAATCAACAGACTCATGAAATGACTGACTTTAGATTCTTCTAAAGATTTCTTTTTAATATCCATAAAGTTAGTTTCATTTAACAGAAACACAAATTTTTGGTTTGTACAATAGTGACAGTCACTTCTATGACACAAACTCTTTAAGTTCAATGTTCTTCAGCAGTTACAGAAACAGATCCCCCAGGATCTCATACTTTCAGGACTCAAACCTGTGCTCACTACTTAAAAGTCACCACTCACTGTGTGGATAGAGTATGTCAAGGGCCATCTCCCACTTGGCGAACTTGTAGCCATGAATTTTCATATATCTCTGAAGGTTTTAAGCTAGTATTCATCAAGTTTCCACTGCGTCTGGACCTGTGCCCAGTGCTGACAAAGAGGACCAAAACAGTAACTCTGTTCTCAGATTGCTTCTAAAGTGAAAATGGCTCTTCACTTTTCACAGCTAGCATCTTACTTTCAAGGTCTAGCTAGATCCACATCCAATCACAAATCCCAATCTTCCATAAACATTATTCTCTAGAACGAAGCCCAATAGTTAAGTTTCTTTTCTATCACTAAAAATGACTAATGAAAGAAGTGTGGGTATGATACATTTCTGATGAGTTTTGGGGCCTCCATGAGCCTACTCAGAAGTTCCATGCAGATCATTTTAACATATCAAACCATGTTTTTGCTGATCCCCAGAAATAGAGAAAAATATAAAACCCTGTACGCCCTGAGGAATAGAATGAACAGCAGCCCTCAAGTGTATCCTATTATGTTTTTAATTGAATCCAAGTGAAGAATTCACTCAAAGACATGACAGCATAATGAAGTAAAAGACATTAATTATACTCTCTGAAGAAGCCACCTTCAGCTCTGCATCTCAAATGTTGATCCCCTGAAATGAGTCACTGGGACAGTGCCCATGCTAGGCAACATATATAGGCACTCAGTGATCTCTGTCCCATAACTCAGCTTCCCTGTATGACTTGATAACTCCCAAAGCCCTCACCAAAGAAGCCTCAGTCTGCCTGATACATCCACCATCTTTCCTATGGACTCAATCTTCATTGCCTCAGCATCCCCTCCTGAACCAAATAAGCCAAATGAAAAGAATGAACTTTATATGATTTTATTTGCATAAAATTTAACATTTCACACAACTAATCCATGAGGACAAAAAGATGAATTGCTCTGTATGACAAGAAGGAGTTGACTGACTATAATGCAAAGCTATGAAGTTTTGGGGGGCTCATGAATGTAGTGCACACTTTGACTGTGGGAGTGGATACTCAGGTGTATGCATTTTGCAAACCTTACTCATG
>NW_004524678.1:7456820-7473923 GCF_000260255.1 Octodon degus | reverse complement strand
AGTTTTTTTTTCTTTTTCTTGCTTGTTAATTATGCCACAATACAATGTATTTCATTCTTACAAAAGAATTCTCAAAGGCATCCAATTTTGTGCTCTTAATTTTATAGAGAAGAGTAGACTTACAAGAAAATTAACATCATTTCAGCAACTGATTCCCTCTAAGAATTGAAAATGAAAATGGCTAACAGCTTAGCTCATCTTACTCTAGAAAGCCCATTGTAGTGATACTGTCCTTATGTACAATTCTCCTTGATGTTCCTATGTTTAGGGTCTCTGTGAAGTTTGTTTAGACTGCCATCCAACTCCCCAGTGGGCATCGTCTTTCCAATCTGTCCCTTTTCAGAAAACCCCATCTGTGGGGCTCTAGGAGGGATACTCCATTACAAATGCATAGAAACTGCACTTTTCTCTTTTCCTGTTCTCATACTCCTACCAGAAATTGCTACCAATATCACTAACACACTAATAATTCCCAAACATGTAATATTTCCCAGGAATTCTGCAGAAAGGAGCAGATTATTTAATCTTCAGAAGACTTGTCCATGCCAATATGTTGCATATTTCCATTATTAAAGATGAAAAATCAGTCCTGTAGAATTTAGCTAACCACAGGACCAACAAGATAGCTCAGGCAAATTTAGGAAAGCCCAGAGACCAGGGTTAGATCCCCAGCACCACAAGTCATGCCAGTCGTGCTCTCCAGGTGCGCTGAGCTGGCTACAGAGTTCAGAAGCAGTGGCAAATGCCTGTTATACCAGTGCTGGGGAGGCTGAAAACAGGAGGACTATTATGCGTACAAGCTACATAATGAGACCTTGTAACAACCAAATACATAAGAAAGAAAGAAAGAAAGAAAGAAAGAAAGAAAGAAAGAAAGAGAAAAAGAAAGAAGAAAGAAATAAAGAAATAAATAAAGAAAGAAAATAAAAAAAAATAGCTAACCTTCTTGATGTCCTGAAATTAGTGACTCATAGAACCATAACTGGAGTCCAAGTGAGAAGTTGTTACCCATAACCTACCTGTTCTGTACCTAAGCCAATTCCATGTGAGGCCTTGCTTTGCATTAAGTGGCTGCTAAATACAGGATTCATGCTAAGGTGTTACTGACTCATTACGAGGGAACCCTGAGACCACACACTTTTCCCTCAAAGCCTTCTTCCCACAAGGGGCAAGGATAATTGTGAACAAGAAGTGGGCTCAACTAGTCCTGAGGCACTTTCACTGCAAAATGTAGCATCATAGAAATGCCCTCTTTAAAGTTAAAGTGGGTAAATAATCAATAAAAATCTATAAGAATCACCAATATAAATTCAAGAAGACTATTTTTTACATGTTTATCAAGAATGTGATTTGACATCCAAGAAATTACATCTAAGGAGTAGTCATTTTTAAAGGAACTGAATATTTTGAATAAGAGAATTATTGTTTTTTCCATAAAATTTAAGTCAGTGGGGGAAATATCCTAAGTGAAATCTCCCTGCAATCTTTTCATTTTCCTAAAACATTGAAAACTCTTTTTCAGCAATAAAAATAGTACTGTTGGTAGTATATACCAAATGTAATTTCACTAGTCTCTGGTGTATACTAGAATTCATAAGTTCCCCATCTTACATTTTACATCTCTGAAAATTAAGAAGTTGAAAATAACTTCATAAATTCCCACTTTCAGGAGACTGTTTATCAATACGCCAGTCACTTGGGCCACCATGACCTGTGTTTGACTGCCTTTCCCAGAATCATCAGTAATATACCAACATGAAGACATAACCACACATCATTCGTAGGATCAGTGGCTTCCACTAAATAAATGTAGTCAATTAAAATTTATTTTAGGCAGGGTTAAACATATGACAGAGTCCTTAAGACATGGACACACACGTGGAGTCTGGCCTTAACAGCTCCCAACAGACTCATCCAACTCTGAGAAAGGGCACTAATAGTGTGTAAAGTGGACCAAGAAAAGTCAACACCAAGTAAAGTGATAAACACACAACGTGGTTTAACAAACATGTCAAATTATAAACACAGCTGGGCACAGGAGAAGCAGCAAGAACAGTAAGAGACTGTGAAAAGGATCAAAGGACATTATATGTATGTACAAAAATGCCTAAATGAAACTCACTGTTCCCTATATTTACAAATGAAAATGCCTGGGAAGAGAACCACAATGAGATATGATTTCATATTTTCATACCTACTATAAAGATTATAATAAAAATTAAACAGAGCCACATGTGGTGGTCCATGCTTGTCCTTTTTATTTATTTATTTTTTTTTTTGTATTTTTTTAGCAAATACAGCAGACTCTACAGGGTCTACAGGATCTCACTATGTAGATCGAACTCATAGTGATCCACCTGTGTTCAGCCTCCCAAAGAGCTGGGATTACAGGTGCACACTACCACACCCAGTCTCAATCTCTGCCTCAACGTGCCCCAGGGGCAGGGCCTACACAGCAGGCCGGGGATCAAACTCCAGCTGCTGCATCTGCCTAAGCAGGTGCTCACATCTGTAATTCTTACACTCTGGGAGGCTGAGGCAGGACAACTGAAAACTCAAGTCCAGCCTGGACAACACAGCAACTGAGAAAGAACTTGTCTCAAAAGAACAATTTTTCAAAAAGGACTGGGAATGTAGTTCAGTGAGAAGACTCTAATCCTCTGAAAGAAAATAAAAGAAAGATGAATGAAAGAAAATAATGATTAGTGGTAAATACATTGAAAAATTATAAGCCCTCTGTGCTTTAATGAAAATATAAAATCCTGAAGCTGCTAGGGAAACCCTTCACACTGTTGAACACAGAACTAGTACATGACACAGTTACATCTAAGACAATTGAAGGGCCAGGGAAGTAGCTCAGCAGCATAAGGGTCTATCTGGAAAGCATAAGGTTCTAAGTTTGATTCTCAGTACCAAATAATAATAATAATAATAATAATAATAATAATAATAATAAAATTGAAAGAAAGAATTCAAACAGGTATTAGTACACCAATGTTCACAGCCATAATATCCACAAAAGCCAAAATGCATCAAAAAAAGTTCCACCTAGAGATGAATGTCGATGGAAAAGGTTATAGTTTCTTAGCACAAAATGTTATCCAGCTACACAGAGTAGAATTAGAATATGTGCTACAACATGGATAGACTTTAAAAACATATTTATTGAAATCATCCAAAAGCAAAAGTATAGCTAGTGGTCTGGGGAGATAGCTCGGGGGCCTACATGCCTGGCTGGCAAATGCAGGGACCTGGTTTTGACCGCCGTACTGTATGCTGTGCCAGCCCCCAAACTCCAGGCGCTCAGTGCCAGCCACCAAAACCTGGCATGGTGGCACGTGCCTCTAATCCCAGCGAGGAAGAGGCTGAGGCAAGAGTATCACTATGGCTCCAAACTGGGGAGACTTTGTACAAAATAAATAAGTAAATCCTTTTTAAGAAATAGCACAGACTTTATATACCTCAATTTACACAAGTTACTCACAATAGACAAGTTCAAAGTAGAGTATATAGCCATGAGTTACGAGGAAAATAAAGGCGAGATATTGTTTAATGAATACCAGATACTGAAGATGATTTAAAATGTTCTGGGCATAGACGTCATGCTTGTAACGCAGCATTTCTGAATGTATTTGATACCACTACATTTTTATATTTACAAACGGTAAACAATAAACAATATGTTATGTATATTTTACCAGAATAAAAAAATAAGGTAGCTGCAAGCATTTCTAGTCTTCTCCCCCTAAAAATTGCTCAGATTTTTTCTCCATTGAAACAAGAACTGGAGAACTGTGGGCTATTGGGTGGATTATAACGAAGGGTGTTTTTAAAAGACAAAATGCAGTTTGATAGGAGGAATCTGGGCCCACGCAGTGGCGCCAGGGGGCCACCTCCAGAGTGAGACATTGTCTGTTTGTTTCCCATCAGCTTATTTCATGTCCCAAAATGAAAGATAAGCTCATCTGGGACACCGTGTCAGTCCTCTCTGTGCACGGCTCACAGGAGCACCTCACACAACTGGCTGATCCATAACTAGGTCAGTCATCCTAACCTGCAAGAAACCTGTCAAGCTGCTGTATCAGAAACATAACTTGGGCCAGCCAAATAGCTCAGAGGATTAAAGCGCTTGAAAGCAGTGGCCGGGTGTTTGGTCCCCAGACCTGCCCTGCCATCCCAGCCCTGGGGGCACGCTGAGACAGCAATTGAGACTGGGTGTGGTGGCAGCCGCCTGTAATCCCAGCTCTTGGGAGGCTGAACACAGGTGGATCACTACAAGTGCAATCTATTAGTGAGACCCTGAACACCCTGTAGACCCTTCCCTAAAATACAAAAAAGAAAAGAAACAGAACTTGACAGAAGAGCTGGCGCAGGAAAGAATGAAGTCAGTGGAAACTCTCGCAAGTGCTGGGTATTTCCACTTTATTCAAATAGCAGCACATCAGATTAGGATAATTCCTGAAATAGACACAAAAAGAGAATACAGGGAACTTAAAGCACTTACACGTTGCTGAGTAGCTTCATGCATTCAAAATTTTATTTCTCCTAAGAAGTAGCAGAAAGTAGTGTGTGCTTGGAAGAAGGGCTCCTCTATTTTTCATTTAATCCTACAGATAAAGTTACTCCTCTACCAAAGAATTACAGCTCAAGTTATTGGTTTTCTTTGCCTCTGTTTCCCAAGCTAAAATGCTTTTCCATGTATGGTGTAAATTTGTGATACAAATTTTATTAATTCGAACTGGTATAATTGTTTTAAATGTGCTTGTCACCCCACCTCTCTTCACAGATAAATTAGGCCAGGACAGTGTTAATTGCGTTCCCAAAGTCCCCTCTCTGGTAAATGGGAAAGCCTGACTCAGATGGATGTCCACTGATGGAATATTCAGTGTCATGATAACCTTCACTCGCTGCACTTTGAAACAAAGAGCAGGCTTGTTTGAACTTTATAAAATATAAACTGTGAACATGGAGGTTTAGTACAGATTTAGGTAGATAATTCACTGTATATTCTATAGATCCTCAGTAATATTACTGCTTCGCAGGAAAAAGAGCCAACTTGCTTGTCAGCCTATAGTGTAGAGAACAAAGACCTCTAATTTAGACTGGCTGAGAAATCAGACCTGTGTGAACTTGAATCCAGTCTGTAAGACTGTGGTGGTGTTTCTCCTCCTTCATATTACATACACTTATCCAGGCCAACATCTTTTAATATTTTACATAATTCCCACTGAATGGCTACACAGTTACTCCTGGATATAACAAAATGTTTGTCCCCACCTTTTTCAGGGCTCTCAAAGAGGTTTCCTTTCTAGTCTCAGGCTGCTAAAAATCACAGAAACGTACCTCAAACCACAGGTTCCCAGCTGGCCGGGACCTGTCATCCTTGTACTAACTAGTAAAGGACATCAGAGTTTGTGGGTCTGCTTCTCAAATGACCAAAACAAACTAAATAAATAAATAAATAAATAAATAAGCAAGGATGATTTAAGCCAATGGAAATCTAATACTGCTGCTAAAAGGCAGCCTTCAATTAAGTGTACATCTGAAAGCAAATAAAGCCATTTTCAGACACTGAGAAAACAAAGTTAGCAAGCAAGCGTTCCCTGACTTCATGGTCAATTTCAACAAGAATTTCAAATTTAGTGAGACCAAAATGATAAGCTACATGAGTAACACTTTGTTACAGCAGGCAGATATATGTGCCCCATAATACCTTTTTAAAATTTCTAGGACTACAGAGCTATAAAGAGTTAACATTAAAAGCCTGTCTTCGCAGAGTCCAGACTGATGAGCACTTGATTCTGAGTCAAAGAGGATTACAAAGTACATGCATTTAGCAAATGTCTTCGAGCACCAACTGTGCCGCAAAGCTTCCCTGATCTCATCACATGGACAAGAAGGGTCAGGCAGGTGTGAAGAAAACAGTGACAATCTCTTGTGTCTGCAGAAAGTAAGTTGAGGATGCTGTTTATATATAAGTACTGCCACTAACCGATTGCACCACTGGAGCTTCGGGGATGCTGTTTAGAACAAGCATGATTACAAGAGAAGAAAGATCTATTTGGAGTCATAGGCAGAAAGACTTTCATGCCAGAAACTAACACTTCTGTGACTTTCTCCAACTGTCCTCTGCATGTGTCACCTGTAAGTAAATAAAAAGTTCAAGAGTTGCATTATTTAGGTTGCCTCAAGTTGTTTTGTTCTGTTTTGTTTTGGTGGTACCAGGGATTGAACTCAGGATCTTGCACTTGCCAAACAAGCACTTATTCCACCGGGCTATCTCCATGGCCAAAGTTGCAGTATTTAGGGCAGCTATTTTTCTAGAGGTTGACAAAGTGTTAGGGAGCAAGAAATGAATCTATAGCTTTGAAACTATAAAAGAGATATACATGTAAATATATTCTGAATTATTAGCTCAAGCATAAACCAGCTGCATTAATTTTCTTTTTCATTTGTCAACTTTGTGTGTGTGTGTGTGCGTGTGTGTGTGTGTGTGTGTGGTAGTAGGGAATAGCTTGCCAGGCAGGCACTTATACCACTGAGCTATATTCCCAGCCTCTAACAACATTTTTTCTTTCAAGTAATGGCTCCGATTTCAGGCACTGGAGACAAGGTCCAGCATCTGCTCCACCACTGAATGGTGTTTCGGTGTGTTTACTCATTGTTTGCGAAGCTCTGGTAATAAAAGCAGACCTCTGCACGTGTAGGGCAAGTAGGTAGTTTTAATCAATTTTGAACTAGTTTCAAATACTCTTACATGTGTACATTTTTTTTAAATGTATTCTCTCCTTAGCTTTGAAATTTTGGTTTAGGCCCATTTTCCTGTGGTCACTCTAAGGTACAACCATCATGGGAAATTACTCATGCAGCATGAGAAGGAATCTCACAATCGGTATCTGTATACTAGGGAATGTCCTCTCAGAACCTTGGAAATCAGGGTCCGAACTGAAAAGTATTTTTAAAAGGCATGGCGTGCATTTTGCTTCAATCCCACACCATCAAGTTAGTCTATGCAGTGACCATGTTAAGCAACTAACCAACCAACACAAAGCCATGATCACAAGGGTGCCCTAAGAGTGCCAATCCTTCTGAAATATGAAAAGACAGGATAGAGCAGGAGGCCCAGCATGGACTGAATGCATCCAAAGCGCTCATTAGTGCCTGCTTTTATATCAGCAAATGCCAGGAGCGATGAACAGCATTAACTCTGATCAGATGAATCACTCATTAAGACAGGAGAATAATTTCATTTTATTTTTAGACGCTGTTTACAGAGCTCTCAAGCACTGTAAAATAAAAAAAAAAAATTTCAATTTCTCTAAAATCAGGAGGAAAAAGAGAACACCTAAGGGTTCTTTGCTTACTAGGTTAATGTCTTCATGTGTTTAGTTTCTTATTCTGTTATCTCCAGCAATGACTGATCTGCACAGGAATTTCTCTTTGCTTCTCTGAGAAATAGGCATAAAGGAGAAAAATGTTTGACCTCTTCCACCACATCTGCAGTGATAGGAAAACACAATCAATTGACCCGCCACATGCAAACGTGATGAAAGATCTCAGGGAGAAACACTACTGCCTAATATCCCTGTTTCTTTTGTTCAGGGCTGCAGAATAGGCAGTGTTGGGTAAAAACAGCTCCACAGTGCAGGAGGTTGGGGTGAATATTGGGTGACACTTTCGAACACCGCTCTGATCGAATGTGTCAAGTGTCCAAGTGAGATGCTTTGCGAGTTGGAAAAGCTTAGGTCCTTCATAAGCAGTAAAAATTATGGCCATGAGTAACACATGAAAGAGATCGCATATCAGAATTCAACACAGTGAGGGCATATAAAAAGCTGTAGGAAGGCTCTTGTCTTCGCAGGTTCATCTAGTCAAGTTAGCGATTTAGACTAATGACTCCATCTCTTTACAATCTACCCCAACAGAAAAAGAAACTACAGATCGGTAAGCAGTAATACTGATGGCCAAAGTGCAGAGATTTGCAATATATTTACTCTTTCCCCTTTCAATAATTTAAATAAAGGGTCTGTAATTTTTCCAACAACTCACTGCTAATTGATTCTGCTTTTACAATCCTGTTCCAGCCCTTAATGAAGCTACGGGATTTCATTTGCAAGCTTTAGATGAATACATCAGTCCGTATCATTCCACATAGAGAAGTGTTCGTCCAGAGTCCCAGAATACATCTTCCAAGGAAGTACACATCACTGTTCAAAGAGTTGGTTCAAACAGGATTGTATTAGATGTCACACTGACAGCTGCTTCTGACAGGTCTGTCTTCTGAACGAAGGAGAGATCTACTCTTTGCCTTGTGCTGACTAGCAAATGCTTTGCTCTGGTCCAATGATGAGCTAAAATTGGAATGAGGTCTTATTTCCAGTTCTCCCACTCATCCCAAGCTCTTCTCTTTTCTCAGTCCTCCCGCTTCCCTCCCTCCCACTCTTCTATGCGCTTCACTTTCTTCTTGTGAGTGGTGTCCACAATCTCAATCATGGGAAGATTCTGCTGCACATACATGTGACTAGGTGGCATTTCTTGAACCAAACCAGGATAAACGTGGAAGGACTGATGGCAGTCTCCACTTGGGCATTTCAAGTGTCACTTTTCTTACCTTCTTCCCTCCTGCTCCTCCTTCTATCTTCTCCATCTTCTCTTCACCATCCTCACCCTCTGCTTCTGGCTAGTCACTTTTATAGTACTCTAAATCTCTCAGATTGAAAGTCACTGCTCATTCTTGAAGGTCCTCCCATGAAAAAGAGGCATCTACTTCCTAGTTTGTTGAATCTTGAAAAGTCTTAAGATACTCAGTGCAAAGTGTATCTTATCATTCCCAAGCCAGCCATCTTCCCACCCTCTTGGTACCCTGAAATGCTCTGGAGAATCCTGATCTCCTCCTTGAGGCTGAATATCACATTAATGGAAGTTAAGCAAGGCAAATGACAGACCTTCTTAAGTGTCCTCAACAGAGAATGCAGGAAGATCCAGCTAAAGACCAGCACTGTCTATACACAAAATAACAAGTCATGAGTCCTATTTAAGTAACTAAATTTGAGCATGCTTTGTTACAAAGAAGCTCCTAAGTACATTCAAGTTTTAATCTCTCTACCCCTCTTCCTTACTTTTTTCTATGTATCTTAAAGTGTCTTATTAATGCTATTTCACTTGCCACATAACATGTAACACTACTTGGAATTGCTTCCAAGTATAAAAATTGTATACCCGAGGCTACACCAGAGACTCCATTTGCCCTGTGTCAGCAGATTCACCCACATCACTTGGGGAAAGCATGACCCTTCTCTACAGCACACAGAACTCACACAACGATGTGTAGGACAACTTGTTTCCCATTGGGAACAAATGGTTTGTAAGACAAAACATGAGGTGTTGTGAGTGAGTCAGAAAGCATGCATCTTGCGCAAAACCAAAATGCCTTGCTTCACAACCACAGAGAATCTTCTGAAAAATTATGTTTGCTCTATCCCTTTCACATTAGCATTCTGTTGGCTGTTTAACAAAAACAAAGGAATACTGTACCGTGTTAAGAGAGATTATACTGTAAGGATGCCTGAATAAAGAAACAATGCTTGCAGTAGTAAAAGCATATTGTTAGAACTGTTAATCAGTACAGGAAGAACAGGAACAAACTTGAGATCTTTTTATCATTAACAACTGCAGGAGTAATGGCTAATAAGGGTCAAGTTTATGTTAAATTTAAGATTCGCTGTACAACTAGATGCTTAGGAAAACAAACACACTTCTGTCAGAGTGCATGTTTCAGAAGAAAACAATTGGACTGGAATTTGATTTCAGCTAAATCTTGCTTTGAGATTAATGTACCCTCTGTCCTTTCTTGAAACATAAATAACAAAAGAAAGAGAAAAGCATATATTGATGGCAGTGGGGATTTCAGTGTTAAGAACTAAATAAGGGACACTACATGTAAGAATAAATAAACTTTGTTCAGATCTTATTTTTGCCTTTCTTAAGTTTCACTGGAGCTGAAAGAGAAAAATAATGAAGGTATGTTAGTTGCTATGCATTAACAGAACTATTTCTCAGGTAAAATAAAAACTATCTCTATTTCTTAAAAAATAGAAACAACGATTTCTCAGGTAACCTTTGGTGCCCTTAACTTTAAGACAATTCTGCCTGAACAGGAAATATTTCTGTCACTGTACGATGGGGCAGGGAAGATCACTGTAGACAAATTCATCGAACAGGCTGAATGCGCAGGAACAGAGGTGTCTTGCAAGTCATAGGCCGGTTAAGTCTTTGGGATCAGCAAACAAAATATGAATGACTATCGCCAGAATAAACACTTCGACTTCATTCTGTAGGCTGCAGGGATACGGGATTTCTATTTCAGGAAATGGATTAAGAAGAAGCAAGCTTAATTCAGTATGTTCAACTAAGTAGTCAATAGCTATTCAATTACTTAAAACAGGATATATATATATATATATATATATATATATATATATATATATGAAATGATGCAATCTGTCCCTTTGGGAAAACTATGTTTATAAAGTGATAAGACCCAGTAAAAGCATGACTGGACTGCATCATAGCTGTAGGCTTCTTTTGTTTTTTTTTTTTTTTCCTGCATTGATTGCTTCTTTCCAAAGATAAAAATAACTAAAAGGCTTGCTATTATCTAAATTACCATGATTTTCTTTTAAACATTCCATAGCCACAATGACAGCAGTCATGGCTTGAGGGATTTGATGTAAGTGCAATCAAATAAACACTTTAATGTCCATTATTATTTGTAACTCACTGTACGGACAGCATCACTGAATGGGGCACAACACGTATCACTGCCCAGGGATGCTGGCGCTGACCAGCTGACGCACACGGCATCAGTGGTTCTTAGGAAGCTGAGACTGGCCTTCTTTCAACAAGACCTGTTGCTATGTTCTGTGTCTAGATGCCCTACCTCCGCCTCCGTAAGTGATAGGTGAGGCTTTCTGAAGATTGCTGGATCTGGACTATGTGATGCTAGGATGAAGGATGTGTGATTACTACATCAGTCCACTGACTGGTTAGGCACTGTTCTGGCTAGGAGGAAGGCTGTCCTGCGCTGGAGGGAAGTACCTTGCATCCGATAGTGAGTAGACATAAGGAGAAGAAAGAGGGTCACTCCTAGTTGCTTGCCACTTGCTTGCTGGCCTGCTTGCTGCTTTCTGCCTATCCTGCTTTGCCATGAGCCATTTCTCCTCTGCGATGCCTCGCTGCCTTGGAGGGAGCCAACTCTAGACTGGAACCTCTACAAACTGTGAGCTAAATAAACGTTCCTCCCTTAGCTTGGGCATTTATTTCACCTCAGCAATGAGAAAAATAACTAAGACACCTGTTTACCTTCCCCCCAACAGGACTGGGACAAAGAAATCATTTTAATTTTATAAGATGATCTCAGATGGGCATCAGCAAGGCAAATCATGTGCTACCAAACTGTACATCCCACCAAACTCATGCATTCGTGCAAACAGAGAGAGAGAGAGAGAGAGAGAGAGAGAGAGAGAGAGAGAGAACAGAACATATACTGCTCAAGAAAAAAATTCTAAGCACAGATGATAGTAAACAGAATCTGCAAAAATATCTGCTCTTATGGGTTAGAATTCAGCAGACAAATGAAGGAAAAAAAGTATGTCAGTGAATAACTGAATGGATTTGATGGTGATAGTAAGACGAGGGGGACCATGCGCTGGTGGGAGGTCAGGAGCCTGCACTTTGAAACAGCGGTCAGAAAGAAGACAGCATGCAGATTCAGGCAAGGGCCTGCAAGGCTACTAGAAAAGGATGTTCCAAACAATAAGAATAAATAAAAAGGCTGCGAAGCAGCGAAGCCCACACGCACGTAGCCAGATCAGTTGAGTCGCACTTCTATGTAGCTCAAAAGACAATATAAGAGGTGATATAAAGAGGAGACAGGGACATGAGTTTACAGAACATGCTACAGCATGGTAAACATTTTGGGCTTTGCCTTAGAGCGAGATATGTCTCTGCAATGTTCTAAGCACAACATGGTAAATACATGTTTTAAAAGAATTGCTTGGGCTGCTGCACTGAATATGAATTGTAAAAGGAGAGGAGGGAAGGAGGCTGGTCATTAGGTACAAAGCTACCAGCAAACAGAAGAATAAGAGCTATAGTAGGTAATACAGTTCTATTTTACAACAGCTACGAGAGAGTTCTGCAATGTTCTCACCACGAACAAAGATAAATGTAAGACTTGATGGATGTGCTAATTATCTTGCTTTTCTCATTACATAATATATCAAATATCATTTATCATTTACCACACATTAACTCATAAAATATGCAATTATTGTGTGCCATTTATTTACTTTATGTATTTGGTACAAGGTCTCACTACAGAGTGGACTCGTAGTGATCCTTCTGTTTTCAGCAGTACAGGTACTTCCATTACAGTCCTGCACCCCACACCCGGACTGAGTGGATAGCTCAGCAGGCCTGGGGCTGGGGCTGGAGCAGCCTGTGCTTCTGGGATCCAACCTGTGCTTGCCTAAGCAGGTACTTAGTCTGCTGAGCTATCTCACTAGCCCTCTTAAGTGTCATAAAAATAACGGAGCATACAGACAGAACAGCAATAGCAGTGAAGTGGAAGCTGATCTATAATTCAGTTGATAGCTGATGACATCTAACTGGGATGAGGGAGGTAGCAGGGCAACTGGCTGGATTCTGGCTATGTCTGTAGAAAGAGGGCTACATTCACAGGTTGAAATTTAGTCTGGGGTATAGAACAGGAGCCACCGTCTAGGCCCTTGGCAACTAGAAGAAAGAGGTTAGCATGGTCTAGCAAAGGAAAGCAATCTAGAAGAACAGGCCCATGGAGCAAAAATCAGCATTCAGGGAAGCCACTGTGGGAGACAGATGTCACTGTGAGGTTCATACTGGGCCACAGCACAGCACAGACATGGGAAAAAGCAACGGATGGGTCACTTTGTGGAGCAGCACCTGCCCAGTGAGGAGAGAGGCCTGTTACTCCCAAGAACAGGAAGGGGCACTCAGCAAAGCGCAGGCAGCACAGATCCACCAGTACAAAGCATCGCACAGGGATCTGCTTCAGAGGGCTGGTGCTGGAGACTGAATCCAGGCCGTGGCTACATTCAGCTGTACCCTCCCTGCTCTTATAACTTCTCTTGAGACCACCTCTCACGAAGTCACTACATCGCGCAGCTGGCCTCAAGCTTCCGCTCCTCCTCCGGCCTCAGCCCCCTGGCGTGTGAGATGACAGTGTGCGCCACTACACCTGCTTAATGTGGGGATCTCAAGCATAATGCTTAGAGGCAAAAAACGCTGGTGCTCTTCTTTGAAACCGTTTCTCACATTTCCAGAATGATGCGCAATCTGCGAGTATGGTCTCCCTCATCCGTGCCCCAGTTCTACTTCATCAGCGCACCCACCTCATTTTGCTGTATGTTCCACTCACAGGCCTGCGCACCTGCTCTCCGCATGCTGTCAGAGGCCCGTCGCCGGCATGGAGTACCACGCGCTGACAGCGCAGCGTGCAGCCTGCTGCACAGCACCCACAGAAGCGACTTAGGAGCCTGCACACCCTCAGTGAAAGAGCATGTTATAAACGAACTATTTCTTTGCGCCACATTCATGAATACCTTAAAATGGATGTGTTTATCGAACGTAAGTTTTAACCAATCCAATAAAAATAGACTAATGTAATTTTCCTAAGCTTCCCTGTTCAAAATGCCTAAGGCTACAGCTGCTGGCGTGTGAATTTTAAATGTCACTAGATTTTAAAAGTGAATTGTCTTGAACCTTCTTACACAGCATTTATAATTTATATTTGCATTACTGGCTATGTAAAACTATTAGGTAGGCTTCTATTTGAAAAGTGGTAAGCCTCTTTTTGTAATGCACTAGTGTTCCTTAAACACTGTCTTTTTTTTCCACATAAAATGCTAAAAAAAGGCATTGTTATAAAAAAATGAGTTGTATGCAAGAAGTATACTTTAAATATATTCTAGTTCCATGGGTAAAAAGATGTAAAGTAACATTGACCTCTACTTTAAAACAGAATGTTGACTGAGGACACATTAGGCAGATGTACCCTTCCATAGGACTGTGATCCAAAACAGATGAAGTGTGTCTAGTGGCCCCAGCACTTCCTCTTCCTGTTTCTCTAGCAATTCCGCATCCTCTAGAGTCCTACTGATGTCATGCTGGCTTTCCCTATCTCTTGCGGAAAACGAAGTCAGGGAAGAACCTCAGACATTCACGTGGAGCTTTAAGTGCCTTCCATATGCCAGCTACTGGGATCACACACACAGTCTTCTCAGCTCTCTTTCACACCAGCTCGGAAGTAACTACTACTGCCTTATTTTCCTGAAGAGATAATTGAGGGCTGTACAGTATAAATAACCTGCCTAGGGGCACTCAGCCAGCCGCTGGCCAGGGTCAATAGCATTCTGCCTGATGCTAACAGCCCTGTCTGTTGTTACATGAAAAACCGCCTAAAGCATCTGTATCAAAAAAATTTTACATCTTAAATTATTAACAAAATCTTAAATGAATAAACCAAACCTCATGATGAGCTTCAGACATTCACCAGGAGATAGGAATACAGTTGGAATGGAAGCTCTGAATGCAACCTTCACTGCAAAATTTACGTCAAATATTATATCCAACCTTTTTGCCCCAATTTGAAAATCAAACCCTACTTTTATACTATATTCTCTTAAAAGAGAGACACATTTTAAACTGTGAGTTTTGAGGTCTACTGATATCCGAAATATGGATTTACATGTTATCTGAAAATACATTTATTTATACATAGCACTCTTGAGTTCCTCTGTGAATAATACACCTGTCACGTCATTCACTCCACAAGATGAGAATATAATTTTCATTACCAGTAAAGTGTTTTGTGAATTACACTTTCTATGTCAAAATACACACACACACACACACACACACACACACACCCCTGGATAAAGAATCCCATGCAATCAACAGTATTTTTCTTGCATTTTTACATGAAATTATTTTAGTTTCCTTCATCACAAACCGCTACATTTTTAACACTTTTGAAATACTTGGGCTGTGTTTAGTGTGGCTATTAAGCTCTACCGGAGACTCTGACAGCAGGGTTTGTGCCATCCTATGGGAAGCCTATATGCATTTTTAAAGTATACTAAACTTTCCCACTGTGAAAAACCATTTTTCCTCACATAAAAATGCCTTTTATTATACAGCCTAGAAGTCAGTTAATCACTTTTTAAATGTTTTCACTTGCCTGCATTCCAGTTAACTTTTCACAGCACATCAATAACCAATATAGGTGCTTCTCCACATAGACTTACATATTAACTTCCCTTACATCCTCACTGTACTAACTAAAAGAGTAACCTAGTAATTACAGATTAATCTAATATAGTATTCTTTCAGGAGTCCTCACTAATTAGAAGAGTTCACCAGTGACTGTGTTTTAGAGATGGTTATGGGGAGAAATGATTTCCTAATTTAAAACTGTCCAGAGGAGATCTAAATTGCTGTCAAATCAAACATCTGCTGACTCATAGTTTCCAAATGAGCAAAGAAAGAAGAAAAATGCATAGCAATTTTTAAATGTATCCCAGAAATAAACCATTTCTCTGTCAAGAGAGGTCGAGGAGAGATGCACAGCTCTACGTTGTAGATGAAGGGCCAACCATGGAATCCACACTAGCGAAGGGGTAGATTAAAAGAGAGGATTACAGATTTATTATAGATTCAGCCCTACATCTGAGGCATAATTAATCTCCCAAAATTATTACTATCATTTTTATTTTATTTTATTTTTTGGAGGAACCAGGGATTGAACTCAGGCCCTTGAGCTTGTCAGGGAAGTACTTATTCTACTGAGCCATCTCCCCCGCCCTATCATTTTTATTTAGCAGTCACAAAGTAGACTTTCCCATGGGGGTGCTCATTAAAGATCTATTCATCTTTTTTTGTGGAAATAATGACTTCATATGAGATATATCCTCTGGCAATTTTGGTCAGTCTTCCTCATGTGAACTTATTTTGGTTATTTTAGATTACCTCCCATGAATAGGCATCAATATGCCCACTACATTTATTTTATTCTTATTGATTTCCTCCACATAGGTACTGAATCAATATAAAGTTACACCATTCAGAATACAATGATTAACATTTGGTTTTCTGGTCCTTTTACTTCCTACAAAAGTAACAGTTTTAGACACTCTATAAGGCATATCTATTAAGAATTAATGTAGAATTAAAACCTTATGCCCATTTGAAGGATAATTCCAGGTATTCTTATTAAAGGCTATATTAAGTATTAAGGGAGTGAAGAAAAAACCTTGTAATATGAATGATGTTAAAGTCAACATGTAGGGGACCTCATGGTGTAGTAGCCTGGTGTGGCGCAAGGGTGACGCGTAAGCCCATGCTAAGAAAACCTTAACAACGAGATCTCTGAATGTTGAGGTGGGGCTTCAATGGGGATGCTTCCAGGGCCCGTGGTGGAGTGAGCTCAGCTGGAGAGAAAAGGATGAGATCAAAAGTACTTTGAGAAAATTCCCCTGGAGATTCTAATGAAGTATCTCAAAGCCTCGATCTCCTTTCTCACCAACTCAGGTGAGAACTATTAGATTTCAAAGGAGTCCAATAAATAACGACTCTCTTTCAGCCTTGAGTTCTGAACAGACTGAGACATAAGACCTCAATTCGACCTTTACTACTGAGAGAGCTGAAGTTGTGGTGTATGGCTGACAGCCGGGAGCAAGTGGAACAGCTGACAGCGACTCCAAAACTGAATGGGCCACCTGTGCCCACGATACAGAGATGCACAGGGGCCTTGGGGCCCACACCCTGCGCATGAGGCTCAGACACCAGTGTGAGTGGAGCCGGACGCCCTGAAGAGCAGGTGTGGATCTTCCTTCCATGCTCACCTAGTAGCAAAGTAATTCCACGTGGCCTAAAAAGAGATGCGTGGGACCAGAGGAGGAGCATCATTATCGCTAAAAACACAATGAAGACCAAGAAGCAGTATTTTGTTTCTGGACTTGTAAGCAGACAGTGAACCCCGAAGGGGCATTACTGTCAATTTTTTTT